>NC_056730.1:179001176-179301176 GCF_019279795.1 Protopterus annectens | reverse complement strand
ATCTGCATCTATGTTCCTCCAGGCAATAACATTACTACTATTGAAAACATACTCTGTTGGTTATCTCAGAACCTCCCCCAAGAGACCATCATTCTTGGTGATTTCAACATTGATTAGAAATGTTGCAACAATAACTACCCCACTACCCATATTAATCTCTATGGGTTTACACAAATTATCACCTCACCCACTAGAAGTAACAAGACCAATAAGAAAGAAAGTACCTTAGACTGGATACTCATCAATAATCAACCCCAGACCTACAATTCTGGAACCCTCCCAGACAATGTAAGCGGCCACTTTCCAACCTATGCTATTAGGCTTAAAACCAACCCACATTCCAAACCCATATTTAGAACAATTAGAACCAAGAAAAACTTCAATATTGATTTATTCTTAACTGAACTTAAAGCTTGTAATTTGTCCCCATTAAAACAACTTTCCCTTGGTGAAGCTGTTGATTACTTCAGTGCTAATTTCCTAGCCATCCTTAACCAACATGCTCCTACCCGCTCTATTAGGATAAAAACCAAACCTGCTCTATGGCTTTCTAAGGAAACTAAGCAAAAACTCCATGTCAGAAATAAATACTGGCACAGATCACGCTTAACTAAGAACCCCATTGACCTCCAAAACTTTAAACAATTGAGAAATGAAACAAAAAAAGCCATAATGTCTGATAAACAAAACTACTACCTACATTTGCAGCAATCCCACCATAATAAACCACAAAAATTCTGGGCAAGCATTAATGAACTATTACACCCCGGTCAATCTATTACACCAAACCCACAAGGCTCTGACCACAACAACCCCAAACAAACTGCCAATGCCTTTAATACCTTTTTCACCAAAACTATTCAAACTCTAGCCAGTCAACTCTCTCCATAAAATTCAACCACATCTAAGTCTGAATCCAACCCACCTCCTCCATTTCACTTCCAACCTGTCCCTACAGCTTTTATTCTCACCCTTATACAAAAACTTAAACCTTGCACTCCCTCTGCTGACCAAATACCTGCAGAATACTTACAGTTAGCAGCCAAATCTATTGCCTACCCCATCTCCATTCTCATCAATAGAAGCATTACTGAAGGATACATCCCCAATCTTTGGAAAGTCTCACATATTATTCACCTTCATAAGGGGGGAGACTCCACTGACCTTTCCAACTATCGTCCCATAGCCCTACTCTCCCCTTTATCTAAGGTTATGGTGCATCCATAGGCAATTACTAGACCACCTTCTCCATAATAACCTGCTCTCCAACTCCCAACATGGCTTCAGACCTTCCCACAGCACTACTACTGCCCTCCTCTCCTTCATGGACACCATCAACAAAAACCGCAACCTTAACATGCTCTCCTCTGCACTTTTCATTGACCTGTCCAAAGCTTTTGACATGGTAAATCACAATATACTCATAAACATTCTGAAATCTCTGTCACTTGACGCACTAGCTATAAAATGGTTCCTATCCTACTTAAATAACAGACATCAAGCTGTGCTCTGGAATACCACTCTTTCTACCCAACTACCCATTAATATTGGTGTCCCTCAAGGGTCCATACTAGGCCCACTCCTATTTTCCTTATTCATCAATGACCTTCACGAAGCAGTTCCCCAAGCTACATGCATACAATACGCAGATGATTCTACACTTATATGCTCAGCCACATCTGAATCTGAACTTCACTTCCTTACACAGAACTTATTTAGTACAGTAGAACTATGGTTTACAAAACGCTGTCTCATACTAAACCCCAAAACAACTAAACTTCTACTTTTTACACCTACCAATAAATCTCCACCAATTGACTTCACTATAGCTTCCAATAATAGCAATGTTATATCCCAGGATCTTACTACCAAACTGCTAGGTATCACCATACACAACAACCTTAACTTTGACACTCATATTAATAATATCCTGAAGATACTTTTAGTACTATTGTCAGTCATGTCTAGAATTTAGATGACAGGAAGGGCTAAGTAATATAGAAATGTTATACATCTTTACAGCACTACTCTTGGCTTTTCCTGACAGATGGTAATGACTCAGTCTTACAGAATACTTGGACCATGAATGTAATGAATGTTTGCTCAAAAGGTTATGTGGAGCAATTATCACCTTTGTAGGACCATGCAGAATCTTGCAGTAAAGACATGCAGAACATTGTCACATTATTTATACCTTTACAGTATAACATTGAGTCATTATCACTTGTCAGGTAAAATCATTGGCAGCTGTCACAGTTATTAACAGAAAAATAGGCTCTCTATATAGGATCAAACCCTTCCTCACTCCTGCAACTAGAATAACTATCGCCCGCACCCATCTAATCTCTACCCTACTCTATGCCTCTCCCATTTTCACTAACCTGTCAAAAAATAACATTAAAAAACTAGAAAACTCCTACAACAACATAGCCAGATTTACCACTGGTAACCCTGTTAAAACACACCACTGTATTAATCTAAAATACCTAGGGTGGCTTGAATTACAGCAACAGCTAAAATATAATCAACTGACCGTTGCCCATAAAATTCTTTATCAACCTGCTAAGACACCCATACTATCTAACCTTATTCATCCCTACAATAACCTGAAATCCCTAAGATCTTCACAAAAAATCCTCATAAATATTAACAAATCAAACAATAGAGCTGGAGACTCTCTCTTCACTAATACTGTTGGGAAAATCTGGAACTTACTCCCCACTGAACTTTCTACACTTCCCTCTATTTCCTTGTTCAAAAATAAACTTAAGCTCTTCCTTAAAACACATAGGATGTGCCCCTGTACTAAACCTGACTAACCTACATGCTCTCACTACTTGTTTCAACCCCGCCTTATATGCTCTAGCTACCTGTTTCTACCTCACTGTCTCAGCTCAGTAACAATCTCATCAGAATTCAACTACCATTCTACCTCTACTACCTAGCCTTACCTATTAGTATACTCTCATAAAAGTTCCAGTCTTCACGATTAGAATTTTCTTACTCAACTTCTATTCCAGTCTTACTTTTCCCCTTCTTATATCTACAATTATATTATGTGTTTTACTATTAATCTTTCTGAACAGTTAATTGCAGCCTCATGATAAATTGTATTATGTTTAGTCAATATTTTGTGTTATATACTCTATATACCTGTAACCACTTTTTAGATAATACTGTTTTAGTTATGATTACTGTAGTTGATCTCATATATGTACTTCTGTAGATATGTACAGTAATTGAACTTTGGAGCTTATCTCCCCGGGCCTCTACTGAAAATGGACATATATCCAGCTAGACTAGCCCGGTCAACAAATGTAAAATAAAATAAAATAAATTAATTAACTAGTAATGCGTGATACTCCATTATTGAGATATTGACAGAAATATGATTAATATTATATTTCTCATAATCTAAGTAACAAAGCATATCTCATCACCTGTAATAGACAGAGACTATATATCAGTGTACAAGTTGTGTGGCTCAATGTCAGCTTCAAAATGAGGTATTACTTATTATGTTGGCATGTTCCCTAACAAAGTTCATAACCTAATATGAAATATATCATAATTCTCATATCTAAGTCCTAAACAACCAGTGATGTATGTACATGTGTACAGCATATAGTCACAGTTCTTTTGTCATTTTGTAAGTACTAATACAATCTTCAAAATGAGGTATTACTTACCATGTTGACATGTTCTCTGACAAAGTTATTCACCAAAATATGAAAAAAAATATCATAATTCTCATAACCTTAATTGTAACCAGACTGTGATATGTGTAACCATACAGACCAGTTACTTTTCCATCTTTTAAGAACTAATACTGTCTTCAAAATGAGGGACTACTTATCATGTTGACATGTTCACTGACAAAGTTATTTACAAAAATATGAAAAAAATATCATAATTCTCATTCTGAAGTCCTAAACAAACTGTGATATCAGTACATGTGTACAGCATACAGACACAGTTCTTTTTTCATCTTGTAAGTACTAATACTGTCTTCAAAATGAGGTATTACTTACCATGTTGACATGTTCCCTGACAAAGTTATTCACCAAAATATGAATAAATATCATAATTATCATAACTTTAATCCTAAACAAACTGTGATGTGTGCATGTGTACACCATACAGACATGGTTCTTTTTCCATCTTATAAGTACTAAAAGTATCTTCAGGATGAAGTATTACTATAGCAATAACCCATGCCTGGATGTGCGTAATGCTGGATTTACCCACGGTTGGTGTGGTTTGGTCACAAGGGCGAAGCCCAAGTGGCCAAACAAAGACAACCGTGGGTAAATCCAGCATTACCCACACCCAGAAGTGGGTTATTGCTATTATACAATGACATTATTTACGAAAAGAAATACTTACTTTTCTTAAATAATGGCATTGTATAATGCCTCCTTGCTGCCTTTCCACAGCTGTCTGGTATTCTGCAGCAGTTCTGATGTACTGCACATGCGTATGCTTACGCAGTACATCAGAGCTGTGGGTGGAAGCAATGGAGAAAGCAAGATTTCCATTGCTTTTTACAAAGTGTCTTGGTATGTTAAATGAGTTTAACATAGCGAGACAGCTTTAAAAAAAACAACGGAGAAAGGAAGATCTCCGTTACTTTTTTTAAAGCTGTCTCGCTATGTTAAACTCCTTTAACATAGCGAGACAGTGTCTAAAAACCAACAGAGATCTTGCGTTCTCCGTTGCTGTAAAAAAAGACTTATATTAATGGAAAAAGTCCAGGCGACCGGACCTTTTTCCATTAGTATAAGTCTGATTTACAACATGCACACTGACCAATCAGTGTGCACGTTTTGGAATATTAATGGGGGTTGTATAATTGAAATGTTAACATGTTCCCTGACAAAGTCAGTTACAAAATATCAAAAAATATCATGTCTCACACTGCATACAGACAGTTATTTTAGCATTGCAACATGAGGTTTTAGTCAGCATGTTGGCAAGTTCTTTAGCAGACTTTTACAACTAAATATGAAAAATATCAGCAGCACTCAAAAATATATGGACTGTTCCACACCTGTGCTTGCAATGTGATAATGACTTTTAGTAAAGTGAATAACTGTGACAGCTGCCAATGATTTTACCTGACAAGTGATAATGACTCAATGTTATACTGTAAAGGTATAAATAATGTGACAATGTTTTGCATGTCTTTACTGCAAGATTCTGCATGGTCATACAAAGGTGATAATTGCTCCACATAACCTTTTGAGCAAACATTCATTACATTCATGGTCCAAGTATTCTGTAAGACTGAGTCATTACCATCTGTCAGGAAAAGCCAAGAGTAGTGCTGTAAAGATGTATAACATTTCTGTATTACTTAGCCCTTCCTGTCATCTAAATTCTAGACATGACTGACAATAGCAACAACAGCAAAAAAAAAAAAAAATATTGCAGGATGGTTACTCACATGTTCTCTTGTATGTGGTAACACTCTCTCTCTCTCTCTCTCTCTATATATATATATATATATATATATATATATATATATGTGTGTGTGTGTGTGTGTGTGTGTATATATATATATATATATATATATATATATATATGTATATGTATATATATATATATATATATATGTATATATATATATATATATATATATATATATATATATATATATACACACACACACACACACACACACACACACACACACACAGACATATATGCAGGAAGAAAAAAATCTGGTTTGAAATTACATTTTTCAGCAGTCTGTCCAAGTATGCACAAGCACCAAAATGAAACATCTCCCCAATGACTCCTTCAGCAGTCTGCCCTAATATGCACAATCACCAGAATGTTTTTACAGGACTTTTAAAATTAACTTTAACAAAAAAAACCTTACTACAAATGTGTCCTTTTCATATGACTAAGTGATCACAAAGAACAAAATAGCAGCCTTGATAAGGGCCTGTAGCTGGCCTCTATATAACTTGTTTGAAGTTCTAAAGCTATAAACCTCCACTGTATATTCCTAACCAAGCGGTATTCTGGGATTTCTAGCTGACATAACACTTTGAACAACTGAGCAGATAGTAATAAATAAACCAAGAACAGCAGCGTACTGTCACAGGTCTGCCAGAAGAAGCCTATGCTTCCGCAATGAAAAAAAAATGTACACGTAGCCTGTATGGGAATGTTTTGCTTTCAAGCACAAACTCGGAGTAGTGGTTTGACTAATCCATTTACCAGGAACAACAACTGAAGGTGGTGCAAAACAACAATGAAGGTAAGGAGATCTGCAGTTAATGTTGTGGGAGGGAGAGCTGGACTGCTTGCCTCTTGTTATGGGAGATGTGATATTACTGTATTTAATTTCAGTTTGTTATCCTAATAGTGACAAGTGATGATTCCCTGTGGACATATTTCACAGGTTTCACAGACTTAACATGGATGACAGGTTCAAGTCTTGGAAAATAATTAATTGGTCTTTTGAGCATTGTGTTCTGGTCATATACTCAACATGTAGTAAATCAGCTGATGTACTTTCTGCGTAGTTTGTAGATAAAATGTATTGTTTTGGTCAGATGCTGCTGTTATCGATGGGGAACAACAAACACCTTGACAGCAGTTTCTCACTGATTATTAGTTCGAGAAATTCATGGGGTGTAAGAAATACAAGTAGGCAGCGATATTGACAAAGATTACTCGAATGCAGTAATTTCTACCATCACTGCAGGTTGTGATTTTGTTGCACTTGTTAAGGCAAAACCTGACTTGCGAGTGTGTGTACCTCATCTAGCCAGCTTATACATGCTTAACTGTTCTGTTGGTGAAAAGTCAATGATGTTTTTAGCTTAAAAGCGCAGAATGGATAGAAAACTTTACACTGTCCCCGTCATACCTTTTAACTCTCCCTGATTTTTGACTCAAAATTCAGCTACAAATCTATAGTATAGTAACAGCTTGAAATTCCTATCGTCTTATAGTGTCCTCAAATGTAAGCACAGAGGCGCCATGAGACAGTAGTCAGGGTTAATGAGTTAACTAGAAAATCATTGGTTGCTGTTTCAGCAGGGCAAACAAGATCTTGAAAGACCCTTCCCACCCTGGGCATCACCTGTTTGAGCTACTGCCTTCTGGCAGATCGTTCAGGTCCATTCCATCTCAGACAAAGAGACTTAACAGTTTCTATCCCAGAGCTATACGTGAACTGAACAATGCTAAATACTCACAATGAGTACAGATAATAATCATTTGAACTGTAAGGTATACGTTCACATTCCTGTGCACCTTACTTTATTCCTTACATGTGCGATATACCAAGTGCAATAACGTAGTTGTTACTGCATTGTATTGCATTATATTGTATTGTTTGGTATTGTATTGTATTCTCTTATTCATTTATGTTCATTATATATGAATGCACCTTAAGAGGATTGCTACAAACTTTTTTATATTTGTGCAATGACAATAAAGGAATCTTATCTTATCTTGAAAGATCATACTTATTTTCAGGCCTAATTTACTCTGCGTATGATGTACCTATTTTTGAGGCATGTCTCTATTTCAGGCTCAATAATTTTCTGGACCCCCCCCCCCATCTGAAGCTGTCTGGTACACAGAAACCCACATTGTATGCCCAACATATTAGTGACACCAATAATTTAAAAGAAAGAGGACATACATCTTATGGCTCTCTTTTTCAGAAGCAAAATTAAATGATACTGTGTGGTAGAATTTTGCAATACAGTTCACTGAAGTCTAGAAATTTTGCACTCTTTAGTAATGTGCTTTATTTTTCCATCATTTTTGTCACCCTCTATTGTTTAGATGTTACTTCTGAGTAGTATTCCACATTCTTACTGAAAGCAGGAAGACTTATGAACTATTTGGTATTCAACTTTTATGCAATTTAGATGTCCTGTGCTTTGGCAGGATGCACCTACTTTTCAAGGGCCTTTCTACCTATTTTCAATGTCTGCAAATTGAGAAGAATGCTATGAGTGCATATTTGTCATAACATCTAAGGAGGCTGCAGCCTCTTAACCACTGCTGTATTTATTTTGTTTACCAAAAAATGTGTTAGATGATCATTGTTTATTAGGCATTGTTAGGTATGAGGTTACATTCCAAACTCAGTTATGTAAGCTTTCAGCCTATCTTATAGAAAGTAAGCAGGTCTATATCAAAACCGCGAAACCTCACATATGCGAATACAGAAATGTCGACACATATTAAGCGAACCACGAAAACACCAAATGTCCTAAACCATGAAATTCAAAATGTCGAATCGGTGTAGTTGGCCAACCCCACCGCCCGCTACGTACTACCTACCCAAACAAAATAAATAATCCACATAAATACACTTAACAGAACCCTACTTCTAACCCTAAACTAAAGCTCACATATAGTACTATGTATGCACTTACCTTAATCCGCACCCTAACCCTAAGGTCCCTTACTATTGCACAACTACATTAAGGAGCTATACCCAAACAAAATAAATAATCAACATGCATACACTTACAAAACTCTACTTCTAACCCTAAACTAAAGCTTACATATATTACTATGTATGCACTTACCTTAACCCGCACCCTAACCCTAAGTTCCGTAACTATTGCACACTTACCTTAAGGCACTATACCAGAGAAGGGCCAACTATGACGATTCAACATTTCAAATTTCGCACTTCAGGGCGTTTGGTGTTTTTGCGGTTCACTCAATATGTGTCGACGTTTCTGTATTTGCGCAACTGCAGTTTCGTGGTTGTAATAGGTAACCAAAGTAAGCCCCTTCTCTTGAGTGCAGTTGCATGATTTAAGGGTGTATGAAATGGCAAAAATATGTATGTTTATTTTCTTCTTCTTTTTTTTTTTTTTGAAAAGAAAACATTTTTCTGTCATTATTAGTAAGCTAAATTTTATGAGGACCACCCAAACCTTACTACCTTATATGTAACTATGATGGTTCCATAAATAATATGTCTTACAAAATCCTGAGCATCTCATCATCAGACAAGCACCCTGGTAAAGAAATGGCAAGTAATTTGGTATATATTGATGTGCACAATGTGTAGCAGACAGTTTTAACATACATTCATGTAATGAATGTTGCAACTGGACAAGCCCATTTCTCTGTTTACACCTTGCAATGTTTACCTTCAGCAAAGTATTTGACTGAGCATGCACCAGCTTTATGGGTATGCTGGCAATGGGAGCACTGCCAACAAGAAGTTTCATCCCTCTAGCTAAGAGTAGAGTGACTTTTTCAGCTGTACTCACATCTATCTCTGTCAGTAGGCTAGCCTTTCATTTTATTTTCAGAGAAAAACTAGCTTTTCATTGATGTTATGACCTGTCTACTCCTGTGCCCTTCTAACTGTAGAAAGCATTATTAGTCAGAGTTTTATGAACCTTTTTCCTTTTGATCATTTAGTTAAGTTAGCCTAATTACTTTATAACAATACAGCTAGCAGCTAAGCAAAAATCCCCTGACTCAAGGTTCAGATTCAGACTTTTTCTTCTGTTTTATTTCATGCTATTCATTTATTTTACATTTGTTTACCAGGAAAGTCCAACCGGACAGCAGAGACCCAGGGAAAAAAGATTCACATTTATAAATAACAGTACAATACATATACAACATACAGATACAAATGTTGATTCAATCACAAAATGAAAAATACATGTTATACATTTCACTAATACAATCATATAGTCTATGCAGGAATACAAAGAATAGCAGTACTGTGATTGAAGGTAAAAAACAAGCAAGTTAAGTATATATACGGTTAGTAGGGTATACTATTCAAATACAAAAATTACTGGTTGTGTTTTTTTAGCTGCCTTAACTTTTAGTGCTTAACTTCTGTAAACAACTATGTGCCTTTCCTAGTGCTTGCGGTGTATTTAAATACATGACAGAGTAGTTTTAGGCTTTTTCCCCATTACCTTCTTTAATTTGTACTGCTTATTCTCAGAGGAAAAATATACTCCAAATATTTCATGTTACTATTACTGCTATGCTGAAAGCACTATTAGAGTTACTTTTGTTTTGTTCATTTTGTATGTTATTTTATGGCGATTTCTGTTCTGCAGCAGTAATTCTTTATTTTTCTTTTTTCTAAATGTGTGCGCTTCCTTTTCCATATAGTCACTGTTCTTCTTCTTAGGTTCATAGGTTCATAAGTAGGTACTAGGCTATTGGCCCTAAGGCCTATACAAGCCTAGCCAAAAATGTACCCTGGCTTTCGCCACCCAAGAAAATTATTTTCCTGTGCCCCTGTCAAGCAGAACCACAGAAGTGATCCCTGGGGTCATCAAGATTTTTCTTGAAGAGTGCTAATGAGGAGCTCTGTTTGACATAGATAGGTAGTCTGTTCCAGAGTATGGGAAGTCTCTGGGACAGGAATCTATCCCTCCAGCATGTTCTGTTTATTGTGGTGACAAGGTTTAGGTCCCTAGAGCATGTAGCTCGGAGGGATTGGGATTTCTTTAAGTGCAGCATGTCCAACAGCTCTGGGTTTGACATAGCTTTGTATGTTAGGCAGAGATCGCCTCTGAGTAGGTGATATGCGATGGAGTAAAGCTGGAGTTTTTTGAGACGGTCTGCGTAAGGCATCTGTTTGAGGCCAGTAATCCTCTTTGTGAGGTATTTTTGCGGCCTTTCCAGTTGTTGTGGATGTCTTGTGAGGTACATACCAAAAGGGGCGTTGTACTCTATAATGGGTCTAATAAGTGATGAGTAGAGGGGAACAATGACCTCTTTTTTTCTGGATGAGAAACCTTTTGTGATGAGGTGTGCCATGTAGAAGGATTTTCTGACCACTTTGGCGATGTGATTATCAAAGGAGAGACTTTCAACACCATCCCCCACTCTGGAATTATAGATAAACTCACCAAACTGGGTATAAATCCCTATGTCACAAGATGGGTTGCCAACTGGCTCACTGACAGAGCCCACACTGTGAAAGTAGCAGACTCCAAATATGACTTTAGACCAATGACAAGTGGAGGACCACAGGGTTCAGTCCCGGGTCCTCTCCTGTTTGGTATCTACTTCTCTAAAATATAGGCTAACACAGAAGGTCTTTGGCTAACAAAGTTCGCAGATGACTGCAAACTAGAAGCCATAATCAAAACTCCTAAAGATGTGGACATCCTACAAAAGGGCCTCACTGAGACAGATGCCTGGTGTCAAAGGCATGGCCTCAAGCTCAATGCCAAAAAGTGCATTGTCATCCCTTTTGTTAAAAACTCTGTACCCATGAACTACCACATAGGTGGTAGTCTACTTAACACTGAAAGTGTGATAAGAGACCTTGGGACACAGGTGGACAGTAGTCTTTCCTTTGATAATCACATCGCCACAGTTGTCAGGAAATCCTTCTATGTGGCACACCTCATCACAAAAGGTTTCTCATCCAAAAAAAAGAGGTCATTGTTCTCCTCTACTCATCACTCATTAGACCCATTATTTTGCTATGTACCTCACAAGACATCTACAACAACTGGAAAGGCCACAGGAATACCTCACAAAGAGAATTACCGGCCTCAAGCAGATGCCCTACGCAGACCGTCTCAAAAAACTCCAGCTTTACTCCGTAGCATATTGCCTACTCAGAGGTGATCTCTGCCTAACATACAAAGCTATGTCAAACCCAGAGCTGTTGGACATGCTCCACTTAAATAAATCCCAATCCCTCGGAGCTGCACGCTCTAGGGACCTAAACCTTGTCACCACAATAAACAGAACATACTGGAGGGATAGATTCCTGTCCTAGAGACTTCCCATACTCTGGAACAAACTACCTATCTATATCAAACAAAGCTCCTCATTAGCACTCTTCAAGAAAAATCTTGATGATTGGATGGGAGACAGGAAATTCACCCTGGGAATCACTTCTGTGGCTCTGCTTGACAGGGGCACAGGAAAATAATTTTCTTGGGTGGCGAAAGCCAGGGTACCTTTTTGGCTAGGCTTTTATAGGCCCTAAGGCCAATAGCCTAGTACCTACTTATGAATCTATGAAATACAAATCGTATCAATGCTGGGTGTTATAAAGTGAATGCAACATCATAACTCTTGGTTCTCTGATTTGGTTTCTACCTAGGGTTCTTTCGCTGTATGGTCTGCATGTAATCACTGTTTCTGCATTTTTAGTAGAGGCTCCAGTTTCCTCCCCCTAACCCAAAGATATGCTGATAAGCTGAACTGACAGCCCTCCACATTAAACACAGATGTGTTCTACATGCATGGATGTGCACTTATACACATGTACACAGGTATGTTTTGCACGTCTGCATGTTTATGTATGTATTTGTGTGGCTGCATCTATATGTTTGTGTGTCTGTGTGTACAGATTTTCACTGAATATCCAGATTTTTGCATCACATTTTGGTCCGTTTTTCATAAAATTGTGGTTTTATGGCAAATTAGTGCAAATCATTAAAGACTGAAGTTAGAAAATAATGACAGACATTTGAGTTTCAGATTTCATACCCTTCAGAAAATTCATACTAATGCAAGACCTATTTTATTAACTTTCTTAGTTTGTAAGAGCAATATTTAAAAATTCTCCTTATTTTTGGGCCTTTCTCCTACTTTTATTTATGGCTTTGTCCAAAGTTTTTGCTCTGAGGTTGAGTATGACAAATGTGTCAGGGCCATCACCATCAGCCAGAGACATTTCAAATTGTGACACACTTGTTGTACTTATTGTACCCCACTCCCCCATGTAGTGACTTTGGATGTGTCCAAGCAAGGCAAGGAGCAGTTATGCAGTGTAAGTGTGCAGATCCCCCCATCCAAGGTAGACACAAGTACAGTGGCTTTTCATCTGTCCTTAATTTTGCAGAACGTTCTGGTTTTCTGTCATATTTTTATACTCTTGATTTATGCTTCTTACTATTCAGAAAATGCATGTTGTTGGCTGCATGTTACTTGGTACTTTTATAAAGCTGAATATAAAGTATAATTAGAACTGTAGTGCAAAGAGAAGTGGAGTGGTTTGAATTGAGTGGTGCTTGTTTTTTTATACTTGATTTTGACTGGCATTCCAGTAATATATTTAAAAAGTAATTTATGTTTTCATGCCTCACAACCTTTTTGTTTCCATCTAGATATTAAGTAAGCTGTCATGTAGCCAATACATTGAATTTTGTTTTCTTCTCCACTTCATTTTGTTTTGATTGGACTCTCATAATGATGGTTTGGCACCCAAGGCAGGGTATTTAATTAAACTCCCAGTTTTTATGGTTTTGAGCATAGCCCCACCCCTTTCTAGTTGGCCACACCCTTCCCATTGGCCCCACCCATTCAACTGTCTCCTGCAGTCCCCCTTTGATTTGAAGTCACCAGCCGCCACTGGAGAAGATCCTTTATTAATGGCACATAGCTAGTGTTACACTAAGAACAAGATAACATGAATTACTATGCCATTTGTCATGTAGAATTATTGATTTAACAATTTACAGGTATAACAGGTGGCATCAGTTTTTGAGAGGCATTTGAATGGAAAATGGATTGCAGGATTCTGATTTAAGGAATGGTAATGAGTACAGTCTGGTATCTAGCTGTGGCAGTACACATCAGGGTGAGCATTGCTGGGAAATCACAGTATGTTATGGGGCAAAAATATGAGAGTAGTCATGTAAGCATGTTGCGAGGGGGACTAGCAACACGGGGCAAGTAAAGCAGTTTCAGGGTTTTATGTACGTTATTGTATTTTGTTTATATCTTGTTTACCAGGGTAGAACACTGATCACAAATGACAGGCTTAGTCTGGGTTGTGCATCAAAACCAAAATTCTACATCTACATAGCATTAACATATAAAATACAAAAATGTATGAAATTGTTCACACACACACACACACACACATATATATATATATATATATATATATATATATATACATATATATATATATATATATATATATATATATATAGGTAAAAATATAATATATGAATAGAGGAAACTGTATTTACAGACAGGGAGGTTAACATAATTGTTGCAGTCAAACAATCGCTAAAAAGCAAAAAAAAAATAAATAAAAAAAATAATAATAAATAAATAAAAAGGCAGGCAGCACAACATTACATTCAGAGCACAGCATATTCTATGAGGGAGAATGCTAGTGCAGACTCACTTTCTCATTTTCAAATGGACAGGTTCAGACAATTGTTGCCAGCAGCAGACACAAAGTCTTACAGGATTCTACAACACCTTTGGGACATGAAGACAAATGGATATGAGGTATGATAGAGAAAGATTTGCATCCAGCTACATGAGTACAGTATAAGAAATTTATTGTCCATTTTACAGAAAAAAGGGTTGATGCAGGGTGGTAAGTAAAATGGCCTCACAACTGTCCAGATTTTCGCAGAATGCCGTTTTTTGCCTCATATTTTTAGTCTGTTCCTCCTAAAATTTGTATTTTTTTTCTGGCAAATCATTGAGGACTGAAATCACTAAATAATGACAGTCATTTAAGTTTTAGACTTCATATACTTCAGAAAATGCATGGTAACACAAAACCTTTAATTCTAATAACTTTCTAAGTTTATAAGAGCAATATTTAAAATTTGTTGCTATTTTTGAGCCATTGTCCCTCCATTATTTTTGGCTTTGTCCAGATTTCTTGTGCTAAGAGTTTGAGAGGTATGCCTATACCACAGCTATTAGGTTACATTTTTAGTTTAAAAAAGCAGAGTAGGACAGGATGAAGTCTTGGTGCACACACGGCATCAATTAGTTGGTACTAAAGTGTGCGAGGGTGGCAGGACACCACTTAAGCATTTGCAATTAGAAAAATGCCCCAATGCTGGGTAGGAAGGGAGATCAGGAGAGCAGATGTGCATCAGTCCATCAGGCTGAGTATTTTTTGCGTGGCTATGGGGAGTCCTGAGTGATGTATGTAATTTAGAGTATAAGCTGTGGCTGTTTCAGACAGCACACGTAATAACATTTTGTGGCTCATTCTGGATATCTGAGGTAGTGCAGTGCAATAAGACTGACACCCCTCAATGGGTTCTAGAGCTCAGTGATATTAAGCTCGAGGCTGAGAGGGCAAGAGTTCATTTGATGAAGAATAAAATGGACTAGCTAGGAAAAGGAGCGTGGCAGAATCTTAAGCCTCCAAGGGATAGAGGATGGGATGTAGTTAGATGGTTTAAGAAATACTAGTGTATTTGAGTAGTGATGCACCGTTCTTGTGTCACAGAGATTGTGCTCCCTTATCTAGTTACCAATTCAGGGGAGCCCTGAAAAAGCCATAGCAAGGCTGGGTCTTGACGTTAGCAAGTTAATAGCTTATTCCTTCAGAATAGGAGCTGCATCACATGCCCATGCAAAGGGGCATCAGAAATTGAGGTACTGTGCTTAGGTCAGAGATCACAAGCTTACAGAAGATATGTCAGATCATGATGACTAAACAGCAATCTCTTTTGCAGATATCATAAAGCAGCTGGCAGAGATGTGAATTCTGAGGCATTCTTTCATGTACCATGCGGCCAGAGAATTGGGTGAATCTGAGTTGAACCTGGGTTTCAAAGAGAAAGAAATGCAGGTTTGTTGCCTGGGAAGGAGAGAAATACAGTGATGGCACCTGCTGGCAGCTTTAACAGAGTATTCTGAGTCATTACCTGAGCCAAGTTTAATTGTATTACATACAAAGGGAATAATGTGACAAGCAGCCCATTGTTGTAGCTCAAAAAATAAAATTCGTCAGTGGTCCAGGCAGATCAGACTGATTTGGCTGAACATTAAGTGTGTACAGTCAGATATATTTCCAAGACTAGTCCAGCATGGACAAATGTCAGAGCAGTGAAAAGGGCTAGGAAGTTGACCATCAGATTCATTAGACAACAGATCAGGGAACTAGGGGGTTAGGTATTGCACCACACTAATATCAGTTCACCAGAATTGTACAGAAGTGATGAAGTTCACTTGTCATATTCAGGAACAAAGTTATATATAGAAAACCTTAAAGAAGGAATGGCAAAGTTGGCAGATGTGCTTGTGGGGAAAGATAGCATTTAGGACAAGCCATCTTCCTGTGGTGGAAGGACTTGGAAAACTAAAACTGCAAAGTAGTGTGCTTGGCCTGGGGAAGGGTGCAGGCTCTGAGAACTTGGCCATTTTCTGGGTCAGCCACCCTATAGTGTAGCAGGCAGGCTGGGTGCAACAGCCTAGGGTCCTGCAAGTGGCAGATCCCCTTCAGCCACTGGTATCTGGCTGAACAGTGACTGGGGACTGTCATTGTTTGGTTGTAGATCTCTTCAGCCATTGGTGTTAGTTGAGCATTTACAGGGACTATGACTGTATGTTATGGCCTGGTTGATTGGATTTGACTTTCTTCCAAATTCATCCCTTTGTGCACATCTGAATATTTTTTATTGGCATTGATTTGATTGCCACTGACTTATGATCTGGCACTGATTTGATACCTAATTTGATTGGCATAATAAAAACATGGCTGGAGCCATTTCTTTGAAACAAGTGTGTGGTGTGATTTGTAAAAATGATGTGTATGCTTATTCTCATCAAATGCAATGAGTTTCACAGGAAGTAGCAAAGAAACACTTGATGACGTGTTAAGGGTGAGGTTGGTAGTCCACACATTCTGTATTTTCTGTAATGCTAATTGAGTAACTGAGAGACCCAGACATAAATGCACATTGATCACCATATTGTTTTTTTTTTGTTTTGTTTTAGTATAGCTCAAAGGTTTTTACAGAACTTGCTAGAGGCAAGCACATGTTTTTGAATGGAACTGACAAGAGCCATCATTTAGATGCAACATTATGAAACATTCACTCCCCAAAATCACTGAATCAAAAAGCAGAAATTACCCAAAATTCCTAAAAGCACTAAAATTAAGACTACTTGCTGTTGTGGCTGACAAAGGCAGAGGTTACTAGGGCATTACTTGATAACACTGTGATTTCAGGAAGCGGTTATATTAATCTGGTTGAAATAGGATCACTGCAAAATTCCAGTAAGACAGCAGGTCAGATTATCTCTGTAAGGCAACTCTGACAAGCATGTGGTTAGGCCACATACCTCTCAACTATCCCAATCTTTGCAGAATGTCCAGATTTGTGCATCATATTTTTGGTCAGTTCCTCATGAAATTTGTAGTTTTCTGCTAAATCACTGAAGATTGAAGTCACTAAATAATGGCACAAATTTGAGTTTCAGACTTCATATTCTTCAGAAAAATGCATGCTAATGCAAAACCTGTAATTCTAACAACTTTGTTTATAAGAGCAATATTTAAAGTCTGCCCCTATTTTTGAGGCCTTTGTATCCCCATTATTTTTGGCTTTGTCCAGATTTCTTGTGCTAAGAGGTTGAGAGGTCTGTTGGGTCGATATTCCAGCATTACAAACATTACACCTTGGAGACAGTTTAGGAATTCACAAATGCACAGCACACTAACATGCTACAAGTGCAGTTACTGTGTTAAGCAATATTGGCCATACATTCTGTACCTATATGATTGACTGACACACAAACTGTCTCCTCTGGTATTGCTGCTATACAGTCTATAAGTGAGTCTGCAATTTACAAAAGTGTAATACTTCTGACAAAAATGTATTAAAAAGACATATAAGCATCAAGACAGTGATAGGAATTTTCTTTTTGCAGGGGGGCAATCCCCCTACACCCACACCATCCTGAAGTTATATATACCAACTCCAAGGCCACCATACCTCAGAGAAAAGAGAAATTTCAGGGAAATAGCCATCTCGAATCCAGCATATGTGAACTCATTTTTACGGCCATTCAGTCTTGATGGTTTGGGACTCACTCTAACAAGTCCTGATATATTAAATGGTTACTGTGTAAATCCATCTACCCAGATGGTGCATATCTGTTGTCAGGCTTGTGTGCTAAGGTGAAAAACAAGCATATTCAGTGTAGTCAACTGCATACATTTTTATTAAGTCATCTCCAAGATGCATTATGCCTCATAGAGCCCATGACATCAAAAACGGTCAAAATTAATGTTTGCATCAAAGAACTGCATACAGATTATTAGTGACAAGAATACTTCACTAAAATGTTTTTAGGTAGGGACAATGAAAAATGACGGTGTGCATTTCTTTAGTCTCTTTGGGTCAACACTTGGAATGATTGTGTCTTTCGGCTTTTCCCGGTTAGGGGTCGCCACATCGGAACTCCGGTCCGCTAATGATTGGCAATTGATTTTTACGTACCGGTTTGCCAGGCCTGACGCACAACCTTCAACAAAGGTACGCCCATTCACGCATGTCTCCAAGCAGAAGACGCTGTAGTTAAGAATCGAACCGGACAGTGTCTTACTGTGAGGTGACAACGCTACCGCAGCACCACCACCGCGGATTGGGTCAACACTTGGAATAATATATATATAATTTTTAAATGTTTTGTGGATAGATGGACAACATTGTAAATTCAGGGTACCAATTAATGTATGCCATATGAAATCTGAGATTCATAAACATTGTACACACTGTATAAGGGTACTATGCAGAGTCAGGTCCTTTAACAACACCAGTGTGAGTAATGAAAGGTATATAGGACATTTACACTATTGTGCAAAAATTAACCAATAGTTCATGGGTGTATGAGGTTGGACATAAGAACATGAATGAGATTACCTGCAATACAGAAAGACAGGCTGAAAAAACTACAGTCAGAGAGTAGGTTCCAGTGCAGTAACTAACAGCTAAAAATAGAGACAGAAGCTACACCCTAAGTATGCCTACACCATTTGGTGATGCAGTAACGCTAGTAACATATGTGCACATCATCCCAGTACACTGAAAGAACACAGGAAGGCATATGTATGGAGTATAAAACCACTGACAGATATGTATATCTCCAATTACAGGTAACCACGCATACCCACAACAGTGTAAATAATGCACACGGATGCTACAGCCACAGGTGATACTACTACTGAGAACAGTAGCTGCACATTTTAATAGAAGGGCATCATACTATGTTCTGTAGGTTAGACCAATACAAATTTTTTCCTATCCATGGCAGTGATATAACCCACAGAGTACAAAGGCTTAATGAGAAGCAAATGTTTGTCTGTACTCAGGCACAGAAACAATAGCAAAAATGGTGCAGTTTCAAAAGGGTATCTCTGTGATCAAACTTTGCACTGACAGGCTGCTCCAGTGGTGCAGAGGGACAAAGCCCTAACTGCGGCCTAGCTGACCTGGGTTCAATTAGCAGCTTGAGTCACTGACAGAGCAACAGGAAAGGGGTGAGATGGGAGGGTACTCATTGACATGCTTCTTAAAGGAAGGTGTAGTCCAAAGAGTGCAGTTACCCATGGACATAATCAATGAGGATGGAGTGGAAACATAGATCAGTTAAGCCCTCAGGGTACCATCAAGATCCATGACCAACACCAGCAAAAATGGAGTAAGTCCAGGGGGTTGGAGAGTAGCTGGTAGACATGGCATGAACATTGGGTACTGGGGACTGGCTGGTAAAAATGAGGTCCAAGGGGACCAAAAAAATTGCACTGACTTCTAGGTGTAAGAGAGGTATTGTGTATTTCTATAGCATATTTTTGTTTATTTGGGTCTCTATTCATGTTTGGTTGCCTGATACCTTGCTGGTGCTGTTCCACATACATGGAGTACCTGTTTTGTAAAGCACTTCCTGTAACATGATATATCATCTGGGCTGTACTAGGATGCTAAAAGTACAACCTCTGAAATGTGGCTCCAAGCTTTCATGATAGTAATAAGAAGCCTAATGGGGTCTGTACTGTTACATATGCCTTATTGTTAGCTAATGCTTGTGGTGACAATGATGTAAAGGGGGTAGAGGTTACATTAATGTGTGCAGTTCTTGTACTGCATGCTATTCCCAGACACAGTCTTGCCCATCAGTAGGGCACACAGCCTGGCCTGATGTACTCCTTTGCCTATTCCATAAAATGGAGATGTACATCCTTCCTGTCCTTTGTTCTTACATTAAGGTAACAATGGTTTCATCATTACTGTACTGGTTACACTATACTTCGTAACTTTGTGCTCAAGAATTCTGGACAAGCCAAAAATTTCTGAGGGATATGACAAAAAAATGAGGAACAATCCTGGAAATTCTGCACACTCAGGATCAGTTGAGAATTAGAAGTTACGCAACAAATGTGAGGATCTACACTGAAGTAGATGCTTGCACTAACTTCTCAAAATGACTATTTTAAAAAGGTAGACAGTAACATTCCTATTTTAGAAATTACTCCTGATATAACAGTACATTTATTGCCTCCTCTCCATCAGCACTGCTAGTCAGTTCTGAATGCCTAACATATGCGCATTTACCAAACATTGCTTAAACTTCATGTCTTTATAACATGGTTGTCAAATGAGTGAGGAGAACTTATTATCAGGGTATTAATCAATGTATACCACTACCACAGACCAGAATATCTCCATGCATTTTCCTGCCATCAGGATGGAATGCCACTTCCTATGGGAGTGCCTGAAGTTGTGCTTCTCTCAGTGACATTCTAGCCATCATCAGTGCATGTCTTCACTTGAGATTTCATGACCAACTGAGTAAATGAAGACACAGATGGAAACTTTTCCATGACAAACATGAGGACTTATATCTGAACTCTGTAAAGGGCAAAACATGTATTGTAGACATACAGACTAGTCAATCAATTCCAGTAGAATATGTGAAGTTGTGGCAGGTGTCCCAAGCATAGGAACTTAAGAGGAAGGTAAGCAGACTGAAGGTAGCAGGACAGGATATCCTCAACAGAGGAACCCCTGATTTAGATCTCAAAAACAGATTTAACCTATATCTTCCAGCAACACAGAATGCACCCTGGCATAAACGGTTTATTGGTGTTCTTCTACACATTTATCTATTGGAGATTATCCATGCCAGCCATGAAAACATGCAAAGTAATGCTCAGGCTACTGTAGCCATTTGCCAAACCCAGATAGTAGCTCTGCAGCACCAGTGCTGTACTTGCCACTGAAAAGATGCAGACCAAACTCTTGGCTGCTCAGTTTACCTCTCTGCATGGAACATCTTTTCTAGGGATCAGCCAAGCTTGGTTTTAGGCTCTACTCTCCTCCCTTTTGTTATTAGCCTCTCTGATAACCAGTGTCATCTATAATTCACAGTTTTTGCTAACAGCTTCTTCTCCTTCAGTCTGCATTTATTTACCAACCAGTCAAGCCTTAAGGAACATCAACCACAGTCCAGCAATCCTCAATTCAGCAAACCTTGGAAATTAGTTTTATCATGGATCTGTGAGAGGGCAAGTCCAGGTTTCTTATTCCTTGTGGCTAGTGAATGGAGGCTTGCCAGATTGATTGTATCAATAGTCCATTACCACAATACAGTTGATGAGAGACTACACCTGCAATATATATATATATATATATATATATATATATATATATATATATATATATATATATATATATATATATATATATATATATATATATATATATATATATATATATGTGTTTGTGTTTGTGTGTGTCTCTGTGTGTCTGTGCATGTGTGTATATATATATATATATATATATATATATATATATATAGAGAGAGAGAGAGAGAGAGAGGATCATAGGAAGTTACTAGGCTAATGGCCCAAGGGCCCTTACAAACATAGCCAAATTTTACTCTTGTTACCATGATCAGCACCTATTGCCCCTGTCCAAGAAGGACACAGATGGAACCCCCTGGGGTGAATTTATGGTTACCCATCCAATCATCCAGATTGTGTTTGAAGAGGGCCAATGATTTGTTTGTTGTGAAGTCAGAGTCTATTCTAAAGGTGTGGTAACCTCTGGGAGACAAGTCTGTCCTTCCAGCAGGTTTTTATGGATGTCACATACCAGGTTTAGGTCTTTAGAGTGAGTAACCCATGTAAAACAAACTAAATAAAACTTACAAAACAAACTAGTATCAAAAACCGCTGTACAGGCAAGAACAGAACTATTTGGAGTGACTGTAAAATAAAATCGATTTACTGAAACGCTTTTCAAACAGTTTTTTAGCGATAACTTCCTCAGATAAAATACATACAAAAATTGCCCTTTTTAAATACCCCTCCTTTTACAATCACATGACTGTTAAAACGACTTTCTTAAAGAAACCATCATTTACATTCACTTGTGATGCTTTTCATTCAAATATTTGAAAATAAAGAAAAAGACATCAAACTTAAAACATACTAACGCTATGAATATTCTTATAAATTACTGTATCTTCTCAAATTTCTAAGTTTCAATAAACAATAAATCAAACACACATCATTGAGGCCCGGGATAGAATATGTGTTCAACCTAATCTGCCATAACAACTCTATATATTATAATTTTATGGTTAAATGTCTCCCTCTTGGGTCTGCTATTACTTGTTCTATTACTCTGAACTTAAAAGTGTAGTTAGGATTCATGTTCACTTGTTTTGCTAGTGTGTTGTCTAGCTTATTCCTACTGATGCTGTACATATGTTCGTAAATTTGATCTCTGAATTTACATTCAGTTTTTCCAAGATAGAAGGATGGATACTGTTGGCATTTAGCAAGGTAGACCACCATCTTAGAGTTATTGTTATTATTTAACATTCTACCATTGACTTCCACACTTTTACCTTTTTCTATGTATTTGCAATATGTACAACTACCACACTTAAAAGTTCCAGGATTCTTATGTTTAATGTTTTTTGCTTTTTCTAATAAATTCTTAAAACTCATACCTTTCCTGTAAATTATCTTTGGGGTCATCCCTACCGTTCTAATCAAATTTGCATCCTCTTTTAGTACATTCCAATTTTTATTCAAGATTTTTCTAATATCGTAAGCCTCAGGGCAAAAGGTTAATATGAACCCAGTACAATAATTAATTTTCTTTCTGTGTTTATATTAACAGGTTCAGTTACACACTGCATATTTTCAGAGATGTCGTCCCCATTCAAGATTGGTTTATAATAACTATTCATTCTTTTGGTTTGACTTCTTCTATTATTTCATCTAACAGGGTTGGTGGGTATGCTCGTTTCAGGAACATTTGTCTCAAATTGTAATACTCATCCACAAATTCAGAGTGAGTAGATACCATTCTTGCAGCTCTCACGAGCTGCCTTTTCACCACTGATCTTTTTTGGTGGTGAGGGTGCAAGCTTGAATAGTGCAAGAAGGTATTAGAATATGTTTTCTTTCTATATATTTTTGCTACATATTTTCCTTTAGTTATTTCTTTTCTTAAATATACATCTAAATAAGCAATTTCCTGGTTATGGAAAGTAAATGTAAATTGTAAAAAAAATCAGTTGAGTTGTATTATTAAAATAGTTTACTAACTCCTTTGCCTTTGTTGCATCACCTTTAATTATCAGGAAAATGTCATCCAAATATCATGTAAAAAAGTGTATACTGTCTGATATTTGTTGGTCAGAAAAAATATATTCATTTTCCCAGTAGGCCATCACGAGATTAGAAAAACTTGCCCCACATGGTGATCCCATAGCGACACCTAATTTTTGTTTATAATATTTGTTTTTGAATAAAATATAGTTGTTAGCCAATATTATATCCAATAGTTCATTGGATAAGTCGATTTCCTTATGAGAAGCTCCCTTCCTCCTCATCATCATAGATACCCATTCTATCCCTTCAACTTGAGGGATAGATATGTACAGATCTTTGATGTCAATTGTAAAGAAATTCACTAATAACTCCACGAGATAGGCTGGGTGCTCAAGGAACTGCACAGTAACAAAAAGATATGTCCAACAGCTTTATTCGAATTCACTATACAAACATAAGCACGGACTGTGCTTTGTGAATCCACGAAAAATAAAACATAAAACAAATAAAACACACAAGGTCCACAAGGTTGAGCGCTTTCATCTGCGAAGCAGATTTCATCAGAACCCAGAAGCTCATGATCACAGTTCTTAAAAGTCCAATTAGGCGCCAAAATGATAAAATGATAAATGAGTTGATTGAATTCACATGAATTCCCTCAAGTATTACATCCTTGCAGGGCTTTGTGCCTCAAAACATACATATATACTATGCACAAAATGTGTAACCATTGTAATGTAATGATGAACAATTATTAAAAACGAAATAAAACTAATTGCTGTAAACTTGTAATAATAATAATAATTACTATAAACTTGTTACTTAATAATAAAGCATAAAAGAAAAATGAAAATTAATACAACTACTTGTCAAAATAATCATCAAATGTGTCAAGTATATCTAATCCAAAAAATAAGCGTAAACAATATATGTATAAATGTTATAATTATACATGTGTTAGATAATATAATTAAAATAAGAGATGAGAAATAGGATATCTACGGATGTTGTATATAAAATAAGTCCTGTGGTATCCTAATTTCTAGTAAATATCTTGATACCATATAAAATACATACAATAAAGTACTTAATGTAAGGTACATGCTTGCGTAAAAGGAAAAAATGTCCTAAAAAATGTCCTAAAAAAAGTACCCACCAGACTGTAAAGCCTAGAATAGATGCCCCCTTCAAAGATAGTTCTGTGCATGTGTGAAAATATCTAACACAGAGGTACAATAAATATATCCAGTGTTGATATAAACATAATCCTCAAGGGATATAACATAGTAAATAATTGGATGTATATCTCAAAATCTTCTCTACTATAAGACTAGTCAATTTGAGTCAATAATGAATAAAAATTAGAATAATCAATAAAAGAATACAAGAATTAATAATTAATAATATGTGAATAAGGTAGAAGAATATGATGTAAATGTAAAATACCTATAATGAACTGTATTAACTGTCAAGAATATGGAACTATATTAACTATATTAACTGTCAAGGGTAAGGAAGGGCTTTATAATAACATCATGCATACCAGCCTGCACTGCAAAGGGGGCAACTGTAATACATCCAGACTAGTATATGTTGCCACCTGTGAGAGATGTGATGCATTTTACATAGGAAAAACAGAAAGGAGATTTAAGACTCGCATCTATGAACATACATATAGGATAAGAAAGAAGGACCCCAACAATGCACTTAGCAGGCATATTATAGATAGGGGCTGCGAGCATTCCTTTTTGTTTAGCATCATTGACCACATTGATACAACATCAGTATGGGGAAATTGGAAAGGTCATTTATCCCTCCTAGAAAGTAAATGGCAAATGATTTGTGACGCAACAACCAAACCTGGCCTTAATGACCACATAAGTATAAAGCCCTTCCTTACCCTTGACAGTTAATATAGTTAATATAGTTCCATATTCTTGACAGTTAATACAGTTCATTATAGGTATTTTACATTTACATCATATTCTTCTACCTTATTCACATATTATTAATTATTAATTCTTGTATTCTTTTGTTGATTATTCTAATTTTTATTCATTATTGACTCAAATTGACTAGTCTTATAGTAGAGAAGATTTTGAGATATACATCCAATTATTTACTATGTTATATCCCTTGAGGATTATGTTTATATCAACACTGGATATATTTATTGTACCTCTGTGTTAGATATTTTCGACACATGCACAGAACTATCTTTGAAGGGGGCATCTATTCTAGGCTTTACAGTCTGGTGGGTACTTTTTTTAGGACATTTTTTAGGACATTTTTTCCTTTTACGCAAGCATGTACCTTACATTAAGTACTTTATTGTATGTATTTTATATGGTATCAAGATATTTACTAGAAATTAGGATACCACAGGACTTATTTTATATACAACATCCGTAGATATCCTATTTCTCATCTCTTATTTTAATTATATTATCTAACACATGTATAATTATAACACTTATACATATATTGTTTACGCTTAATTTTTACGCTTATTTTTTGGATTAGATATACTTGACACATTTGATGATTATTTTGACAAGTAGTTGTATTAATTTTCATTTTTCTTTTATGCTTTATTATTAAGTAACAAGTTTATAGTAATTATTATTATTATTACAAGTTTACAGCAATTAGTTTTATTTCGTTTTTAATAATTGTTCATCATTACATTACAATGGTTACACATTTTGTGCATAGTATATATGTATGTTTTGAGGCACAAAGCCCTGCAAGGATGTAATACTTGAGGGAATTCATGTGAATTCAATCAACTCATTTATCATTTTATCATTTTGGCGCCTAATTGGACTTTTAAGAACTGTGATCATGAGCTTCTGGGTTCTGATGAAATCTGCTTCGCAGATGAAAGCGCTCAACCTTGTGGACCTTGTGTGTTTTATTTGTTTTATGTTTTATTTTTCGTGGATTCACAAAGCACAGTCCGTGCTTATGTTTGTATAGTGAATTCGAATAAAGCTGTTGGACATATCTTTTTGTTACTGTGCAGTTCCTTGAGCACCCAGCCTATCTCGTGGAGTTATTAGTGGATTTGCATTTACTTTTCGTTCTTGGTTTCAATTGTAAAGAAATTATATTGCTGATGGTATTCCAGCTCATTCATTTTTTTTCCAAAAATGACCAGGAATCCCTACAGATCTGATTTCTGATCACATATTTCTTTAAAATATTATCTACAACCTTTGCACTTGCGTATATTATCAAATTTCTTCCATCAACTATTGGTCTAAGTGGGGCATTTTGCAAATTTTTATGTACTTTGGCCACTCCAAACATCACTGGAGTTAGTGGTGTCAAAATACCAATATAGTTGTACAAATCTACATCTATCATCCCTTCTATGAGCAAGTTGTTCATATATACTCTATCACGTTGCATGGCTATAGTATACTCATTACACAATCATACGGATCAGTTTCCAAAATTTGTTCAACCCTGTTTTCATAGTCATCAATGTCCATGAAGACCAATCCCCCACCCTTGTCCGGTTGCATTACCCTTATCTGTGCAGCCCAAACCAAATTCAAAATTTCCCAATCTTCCTTGCTCATATTTCTCTTAAGGTTTTTATTTTTATTTTTGTCGTGTGCTACACGAAAATCCAGTTCACATATTTTCTTGAATAACTCGAGCAAGGGATGGAGGGGTGGGTTGAATGTACTAGCAATTTTGAACTGGTTAGGTTCCATATTGCTACCCCCCCCCCATAATTAAGTTCAAATTCAGTTTTCTTACAAAGACTTCGGGTCTAATGTGGCCTTAACAACATCCATTCTTTGGTCTGGTATAAAAGTCAATCCTTTAGCTAGCTTATCCACAAGTTCTGGCGTTACAACAAAAGAAGAATAGTTGTAGATAGTTAAGTCACTATCCGTGTTTTTGATGATAACACAGTTTTGTTCTATGTTACAATTAGGAGTACATATTACCTCCATCTCTTGTTGTGCGCCTTCCGACGATTGTTTTTCTTCTGTTGTTTGTTGGTATGAAAACCCTGATTCCTCATATTGGTATTGTTCTGTCCCTGGTTTCCACCATGTGGCCCCTGCTGTTGTATTTCAGTGTTCACAAATTGTTGATTATTGCCGTTATTGGATAATTGATGTTGATTTCTAATTCTTTCTCTTTTCCTAACTTCGTTATTTCCCCATGTTTCGTTGTTTCTTTCTCCATATATTTCCTCTATAGAAGTGTTGACAGAAACTGAAGGAGGATTATTTACGTCATGTCCTCCTTCAAAGTTATTAATATTCATGAAGTGGGAGTTTCTCTGAGGATTCCATGTTTGAGATGATGGTGGGCATGGAAAAGCCATCCCATTCTCATACTGAAGACGATCCCATTCTAGTTTTTTAAGTTTAGTTGTTTTTAATTTTAACATGTGTTGGTCTATACTTGGAAAATTCTGTGATATTCATATTTGTATCTTTCAAAGTTGACAGATACAGGATCCCCTTACAATGACACCAAAAACTAAGCCAATTATTGAAGTCAATCATTTTCTGTTTATACTGAGGCATCAGGTAAAATGTTGAGGTTGAGGACATACCTGTCTGAGACACATAGTCCAAGAGCTCAGTCATGTCTCTCTTCATATAGTCCAAAGAGGTACATCTCAAGTAATTTACACCTACATGGACTATGACAAAGTCATAACAGTACCTGTTTCTGAGAGACTTAAGTTCATGCGTGATACGGTGGATCCTGGCACCTGACAGACAGCTGTTCATGGCCTTCTCCTTATTCAGCCTGGTGTGAGGGACATCTGTGTGTCTCATGATAAAGTCTCCTATGACTAATATGTTAGGTTTAGTGTTTAGCCTTATGGGCTTGACAAGTAAGACACTGGTGCATGAGCTACTGTGTGTATTGTGTTCTGCAGAGAACTATTATGTGTAGCATGCTTGTGTTTGGGAGGTCTCTGGTGTTTAGGTAAGTTTGTGGTGAGGTCCTCTGAGTATGTAGGCATGTGTGATGTGGGTTTGTGTGGAGTAGGTGATGAGGTGTGCTTAAAAAGTGCAGCACCACTGCAGTTTGGTATCCATGAGAGATTCTCAGCTGTTTTTCAGGGAGATGCATGCACACAGACACAAAAAACTCCAGCTATACTCTGTATCTTATCGCCTACTTAGAGGCGATCTCTGCTTGACCTACAAAGCCATGTCTGACCCAGAGCTGCTAGATAGGCTACACCTAAAGAAATCCCAATCCCTCCGTGCCACATTCTCTAGGGACCTTAACCTCATTACCACAATAAACAGAAGATGCTGGAGGGACAGGTTCCTAACCCAGAGACTTCCCATACTCTGGAACAAACTTCCCATTCATGTCAAACAGAGCACTTCACCACCCCTCTTTAAGAGAAATCTTGACGAGTGGGTGAGCAATAGGAAGTTCACCCTGGGAATCACTTCAGTGGCCTTGCTTGACAGGGGCATTGGGAAATAACTTTAGGTGGCATGATGACAGGGAATCTTCTTGGGCTAGGCTTATATAGGCTCCAGAGCCATTGGCCTAGTACATACCCATGAACCTATGTTACTTACGTGTTGTGAATGGTTCCATAAAAGTGATACATTTTTTGTATTCAGACCAAAGACTGTAATTAAGTATAAACTGTTGAATAGCAAACTTCACCTGAGTTTCTCCGTCTATTTGGTCTTCAATATAACTGTTGTCTAGAACTTCGCTTCTTTTATATTATTTTTTTCTGTTGATTTCTTTAATAACATTGTTTTTCACTACTTAATTTCAGTTTTTCTTCCATTTCATCATACTGATTTTAAGTTTCATCTTGTCTTATTAAATTGTTTACAGCTTTTCTTCTATGGCCTCTGCTAAAAAAGGGTCTATTGTGACCCATACTGTGTATCTCAATTACCAAATGGAAATCAATAAATATCATATTATATATTATCTTATGCTTTGCAGCCTTGGATAAAGCAACTTGCAAGCTGAATAAAAGCTGCATTTTCACTTACGTTTGTCAAAATACTGCCAAACATGAACTGACAAAATGTAAATAATACTGATGTAAACAGAGCATTTTGTATCTAGTATAAATAATAGTATTTTTTTAAGACATACAGGTACATTTTTGTATTAGCTAGACAGGCTTAGTTAATTAGCAGTTATTCTATTGAATGTATAAAAGGAAGGTATATGGGCATTTTAGTCAGAGAAGTTGTCCTCTTCATTTAGGGATGTTTGTGCTTGGAATGGAAGTTATGGGGATTGTATTATGGCAAAGGAGAAGGCACGCTTGAATAACCTGAAGCAGCCTGGACATCTTTTAATAGGAATTCCAAAAATTAGAAAGCTAGTTGAAAGCACCTTTGGACTGTGGTAAAATTGGTATGACAAACATTTTTTTTTTGGGTGGGGACCAAAAGAAAATGTCTTCTATACAGTTCTTTTGCTTCAGTATCTACAAGAAGAGTTTTTTCCCCTTCCTTTCAATGAAGATTCTTTATTTTATGGACCCATGGTGTCTGCTGCAGTATTGTGTGTGTGTGTGTGTGTGTGTGTGTGTGTGTGTGTGTGTGTGTGTGTGTGTGTGTGTGTGTGTGTGTGTGTGTGTGTGTGTGTGTGTGTGTGTGTGTGTGTGTGTGTGTGTGTGTGTGTGTGTGTGTGTGTGTGTGTGTGAGATAAGCTTGCCAATTTTTACTTGCAATGGATTATTCTATCCTTGAGCTTTTACAACTGCTAGACATTATTGGAAAGTGGTGAATATAGGCTGTCTGCACCATTAACAAAATACAGGGGCAACTCCCTTCCCCATCAGTGGTATCCACAATCCTTCACAGTGGTTTGACAGTTTCGGCAGTATGAGTGTGATGTACCAAACACTTAATGCGAAAAGGAAATTTCACACAAATGTTACCTACTAAAAAGCATCCACTGTCACCACATAGATCAAACCATAAATGAAAACATCAGCTGAATGTGTAACAAACAGCTGAGACAAAGTTGAATAATTCCATATATTTTAGAAGAGAAAATCATACAGTGTAGGAAAGGAATACTAATGTTAAAAATGCATAAACTGACAGGGCCACATCCTACTCATAATGAACAACATACACCCTGTCATAAATTATGTGAATAAAAATCTAAGTTAGGTGGATCTGAATAAAGCCACAATAGGCAAGCATTCCTGTCTCACAAAAGGACACTGAAGGAAAAAGAAAGAAATCCACCAACCTGATCTTCTTATGTACAAAAGCAATTCCTTGATGAAAATTATAATGACCTTATGCTTTCGTATGCATCTTGTATCCCCAGCACTGTTCCAAAATATAGTCAGCTTTTGAACACACCTTTTGTCAGGAAAGTTAAAAGAAGAATGGAAATAATAAATTGTTTCAAATTATTAATGCCAGATACATGTGCACTGCTGCCATTCTCAACAAGCCGTTCCTAAAGATGAAAGAAAGCCCACGACATCTGGGAAATGGATGATATGGCATGGTAATAAAGAGCAGGGTAGCAATATTATAATCCCCCTCATCATCATTACTGGATGTACTAAGACTGCAGTTATATCCACACTAATAATATGAAGGTAACTCCCAACTGTCAGAAAACTAACTGTACTATTGTGAAATATTCAGTTAAAAGTAGCTGAAATAAATGAAATAAAGCCTGTAAATGGTTCATCTCCCAGGCTACTGTTGTAAATATTTCATCTCCCAAGCCTCTGCTTACACTTATCAAGGGTACCAGAACATGTTAGAGATTTGGGATGCATGACTAGGCTTAAAAAGGTTTTCCAATGTTTTGATGGTTTGAGTGACCTTTTTGGGGCAAGAACCAGAATGGTATATAAAAAGGGTAGATCTTTAAAAAATTATTAGAAAGTAACACAAAACCTGTTTTATTATCTCATAAAAAGTATGGTACCTTTTGATGTGATTATTGTAATCAGTGTACATATATGACAGAGGTGGACAAAATTAAAATCAACAATCAGACAATATGTGCTTCCTTTCATTGTACATGTAACTCTATAAGTATTATTATTTAGCTAAGTGTAAGGGGTGTGATAGTTATTATGTAGGGAAACTCAACACAAATTTAAAGAGCAAATGTATGAGCATATGCTCAATATTAGGAACAAATAGACAAATAATTTGTTATATAAACATTTGGAGAAGTACCCAGAACATGGTTTTTCATTTTTTGGGTTGAGTGTGGTATATAAAAATTTGCAAGGGAGGCCATGGGCGGATTTGATAGAATGTAAGGAAACTATCTGGCAGTTAAAGCTAAATGCTTGTATGCCACCAGGTCTCAATGAATAAATTTCATTAGTTAGTATTTTAAGGCTTTTGTCTTATGAAGTTTAACTAATGATATAATCAGTTGATAGTTTATTCATATTTTATTTTGTATTCACTTTTTATTAATTCTTTGTGTTTTATGATTTGAAATATTAGTGACTTTAATATGGATTTGTATTAATGTAATTTTGTTATGTGACCTCTAGTGAATTAGATAAAATAGGGGGTGGTTGTACTGTTTAATTGATTCTGAAGAAGTCTGTGAATGAACTATATGAAAGCACTAAATCTATGTACAATAAAACTTTCCTGGAGCTGCAGTGTTTTCTTGGATTTGGTTTTTACGGTTAAGAGTTTGTCTTTGGTTCTGAATCTGTTTAGGCTTAAAAAGGCACTTGTGGTCGTTAGCCTAGTAAACACCTATAAACCCATGAACCTAATAAAAATTAGACAAAAAGATGGAAAAATACATCCATATGTAATTAACTGTCCACTCAAACCTTAGTCGTTAAACTGGGAAATGTGAAATAAACACATAAAGAAACTAATGCTACAAAGCAATACATTCCATAGTCATAAAACATTGCAACAGAAATACACTAAATATATAACACATATCTACTTATTCCTCAACATGTGCACACAATATAGGAGATGAAATCAGTGATTGCTCATGGTTTTGGAAGTAAAAAGTTACACTTACCTGTAATACCCAACACACACACAAATATATATATATATATATATATATATATATATATGTGTGTGTGTGTGTATGTATATACACATGTAGCAGTCTTCTTTTGCAGAGAATGTCTTTGAAATAATCCCTTCAAAAACTTAGCTAGTACCAGTGCAAAATATGACAGTAATTTATCTTTAGTACATGGTTCAAAAGAACCATTGGGCCCAGCACAAAGCACACTCAGCCAGTGACAGTTATGTGCACCTTGGGATCCAGACAGTATTCCAACAATGTACCTCATACAGTAATGTATTTCAGCTATCATATACATAGTAACAAAATAAGGTATAGCAGTTTACCGCACACAAATACACGCTAATTTTGAAATTCCAGATTAATGACTTTAAATGAGCATATAAGAACAAGAAAAGTTACTTTCATCCACAGATGGATTCCCACCCCTACCCTGCTGTTATAGTTATTTTGTTAACAAACTACATGTCAGATACTAGGTATCAGATTATGATTAAAAGTAATGACCCATAGTCATGTATATCAAGTTTGCTTCACACAAACACATGGTGGCCACAGTAAAATATTCCAGCTTACTTCCTACAAATGCACCCTAGTTCTGTAAAGTTAAACTACTGTTTACAATGAGAAGATGGCAAGAGAGTAACTTACTTTCATCCACAGATAGGTCAGCCACATAAACCAACCCAACAGTTACAACCTCTTTGCTAATAAGGTATACATCATGCACTTGGCTGTAACAAAAATAACATTTGCTGTAATATATTTCAGTTTGTTTCACAGAAACATACAGCAACTAGTGTAGCCACAATAAACACAAATGAATATTAGTCCTAAAAACCCAAATTAATAATTGTTTAAAATGAGTACATGACAAGAGGATAAGATGCTTTCATACACAGACACCCACCCCACCCAGTGGTTATAACCACTGTGTTGATTTCAAATAAGTGACTCTGATAAAAACAAATAGGCAGACAACTGGAATTGGGATCTTTAGAAAAGGGTAGGGGCAAATTACATAGAAAAATTGAGAATTGTGGGAACAATACATACAGAGACGGAACAAGGCAGAATTTGAATGAGCTATGTAATGTTTGACTGACAATGACTTGGTAGATTATAAGTGGTGGTTAATATTTGCAACTAAAATTATGTCAATATGGTTTGTCATGAATAATGCTTGCAACTAAAATTATGGCAATATGGTTTGTTTTCATTTCTATAAATGTATGATTGTCTCTGTTAAACATGTTAAGTTAATAAAGATGTTTCTTGTTAACAAACTAATTGGCAAATGATACCTAAATTTCACCTTTATTTCATACAAACAGTAATCACAGACAAATATTCTAACATGCTTCACAAAAATCATACTCCTGCAAAGAATAATGACCAAACAACCGCAGACAATAATTTGCATCTACAGATGGTCGGGACCAGAAATTGTACATATTTTGTTGTGTGTGTGTGCATATCTTAAAAATAAAGCAAAATAAAATAAAGAGCAAACAATAAATTTCAAATGGCTTAATAAAACAATAAACAAAAAGTGCTGTGGGGGTTGTGTGCAAAGATTTCATCTGTTCCTTATTTAAAGACTGTCTCCGATTTTTGTCTCATATTTCTGATGTGTTCTTCATACAATTTGTGGTTTTCTGTCAAACTTAAATAATTATTTATTTTAGTACAGTTATTTTACTGTTCCCTGTGATTTCCAATGTATTTTTGTTCATTTTCAATGTATCATTTTATCAAACCTTCTTTAGTTGTCTTTATAAGGCACACATACATACCTCTCAACTTCTAAACACAAGAATCATAAACAAAATTAAAAAATAAAGATGCGAGGAAAGGCTCAAAATTGGAGACAGGCTTATAGACCTAGAAAGTTGCTAGGTCAGCAGGTTTCTGGTGAATATGACATTTGGAACTCAAATTTCTATCATTAATTATTGACTACAATCCCCAACAGTTTGACAGAAAACTACAAATTAAATGAAGAACACATCAGAAATATGAGTCAAAAATCAGTGACATTCTGCAAATAAGGAACAGTTGAAATATATGCACATAACCCCCACCCCCAACAAAAATAGTTTTTGCAGCTCTCAACATTTTACCATAAGAATCATTGACACTGCCAAAAGATATTGTGGGGTAAAGGCCCAAAATCACAAAATAGACTGATTTTTAAATATTGCTCCTTCATATTAAGAAAACTGTGAGAATAACAGGATTTGCATTAGTATGCAATTTCTGAAGGATGTGAAACTTGAAACACAAATTTCTGTCATTATTTATGACTGCAGTTCTCAATAACTTACTAGAAAAACACAAATTGCATGAGGAACATGTGAACACCCAGCCTAGTCTTAAAAATATGAGAAGCAATAAAGAAATTGTGCTAAACTTGCTTTTAACTTTTCACTCTGACTGTTGGTTCTTGGCTAAGTCAAAATGGTTTAGGAAGTTTAAAACATGCCATAACCCAGCAGTAATGGCTTTCGTAGTAGTTCCCATACATTGAAATACTAAAATTATAATTCCTTTACCATGAAGTATCGGTAGTAAGGGAATCTGTCAGATATGCTAAAAAAGTGTCTGCCTTAACTGCCCCATCAACATGAATGGGGACGTTTTCACCTCATTTATTACCTGCTGTAAAATTTGTTACCTCTTCAAGTGATTAGTGAACTTTAACATATAGCTAAGAATAATGACACAAAAGTTATAATCATCACTGAACATTTGAAAAACCATTAGTTTTCTCATCATATAGTATAATGTTTTGTAAAAATGTTGCCATTATTCATATAGATTGTATTTAGTTTGTAACTAATTATAAAATGTTAATCAAAATGTAGGTAATGTCATAAATTACAATCTCTATCTTTCTCTCTCCACCTCTATCTTTCTTTCTCCCTCTCTCCCCATATCTGTCATCTTCTCTATATCTCTTACTTCTCTATATATAGCTACTCTTTCTCTTAATCTCTCTCTCTCCCACCTCTCCACCTCCCTCTGTCTCTCCCCGCTCTCCATCCCTGAATCTCTCTAACCCCTCCTTCTCACCCTGTTTCTTGATTGCACCCCCTCTGTCTCTCTTTCTCCTTCTCTCCCCCTCTCTCCAACTCAATTCTCCCCTCTCCCACACCCTTTTTCTCCCTCTCTCCTTCTCTCTTGATCTCTCTCTCTCTCTCTGCCTCTTTATCTCCAACTCCCCCTCTCTCTCTACCCCACCCTCTCTCCATCCCTTTCACCCTCTGCCTTGATCACTCCACTCTCCCCCGGCTCCCCCTGTCTTCCTCTCCACTCTCTTTCTTGCTCTCTCCATCTCTTTTTATCTCACTCTCCTCTCTTCCCCCTCTCCAAATTTTCTCTGTCTGTCCACATCTATGCCCCCCCCCTCTTCCCTCATCTCTTGCTCTCCCTCTTTCTATCTCTTTCTTCCTTCTCTATATACTGGTCTCCTATCTCCCTCTCACTATCACTCTCTCCTTGACTTTCTCTACTTCCACCCTGTCTCCCTCCCATCTTCTCTCTTGATCTCTCTCTCTCCCATCTAGCTCTCCACTTTCCCCCTCTCTCTCTTCTCTCTACATATCTCTCTCCACACCATATCTATCACTTTCTCCATGACTCTCTCTCTACCTCCACCTTCTCTCCATCCCTCCCACCTTCCTCTTGATCTCTTCTCCTGTCTCTCCCCTTCCCTGTCTCTTCCCTGACTCTCTGTAAATCTCCTCTCTCCCCCCTCTCTGTCTTGACTCTTCTGGTTTTGTCTCTCTTTCTCACTCCACTCTCTAGTCTCCTCTGTCTCTCTACCACCTCATTCCCCTCTGTCTCTCTATCTTTCTACCCTCTTTCTCTCCTTCTGTCATTGTATTTTTCTATGCCATCTTTCACTTCTCTCTCGCTTTCTGTCTCTCTATCACTCACTATCCACTGTCAGCCCCACATCTATCTTCTGTCTACCCCTCTGTCTCTCTCTCTCTCTCTCTCTCTCTTCCCCTCTCTCCTGCTCATCTATCTCTCTATCCCCTCTCTCCTGCTCGTCTGTCTATCTCTCTACCCCCTCTCCCCTCTGCCTATCGTTTTACCCCTACCTCACTTCTATCTCTCCCCTCTTTATATATCTCCATCTTGTCTATATCTCTCCTATCTCTCTCTCTCTCTCCATATCACCCTCTCTCTCTCTCCCACCATCTCTATCTATCCCCCCTCTCTCCTCCCATGTCTCTGTCTCTCTTGCTCCCCCTCCCCCTCACTATCTTCTCTCTCCCCCTCCCTCCCTCTCTCTCACTCCCCATCTCTATCTCTCCCCCTCCCCCTCTCTTTCCTCCCTAATTCTCTCCCCTCTCTCCCCTGTCTCTGTCTGTCTCCCTCCCCATCTCTCTACCCCCATCTTCTCTCCCTCCATCTTACCCACTCTCTTGATCTCCCCACCTGTCTCCATTCTTTTTCTATCTCCCCCACTCCACCTCCTCACTCTCTGTTCCCCATCCTCACTCCCCTTTTCCCCATCTCTCTCTCTCACTTGGGATTGGCACCTGCCAGAAAATTTTCCTGATGGGAAATCTGGAAAATAGGTGCTGTATCAGGAAATCCAGTTATCATTAGTAATCAAAATATACTTTTAATCATTCTGAGAGCTGACAAATTCCTGAAGTATGTTTCCTAAAATTTGTATTGATTCAGTTGGATTTCTTATCTGCATTCAAATACTGTGTAAACATAATCATTGTTACTCATGCTTGTGTGTGTGAGTGTGTGTGTGTGTCTGTGTGTGTGTGTGTGTGTGTGTGTGTGTGTGTGTGTGTGTGTGTGTGTGTGTGTGTGTGTGTGTGTGTGTGTGTGTGTCTGAGTGTGTAAGAGATGAAGTATAAATAAGTGTACATAAGAATAACATGGAGATAATTTCTTTCATTTTCCATCACAGTCGGATATCAGCGTTTCACAACATAGCTGATGTCTGGGAAAAGAACACATTGTTGGTACAGTGGTAAATTGTGCCGTCTCCCAGTGTTTGCTGCTCTTAGCTATGGCTGTATGTCTGTGGAGTCTGCATGTCCTCCCTGTCTATGTGAAGGCTTTGTTCAGGTGAGCTTATTTCCTCCAACACCTCAAATGCGTGTTGCAGTTGAATTGATGTCTTCCAATTTGCTAGTAGAAAGCAAACTGTGTGTCAAAAAGTAATATTGGCAGGTGTATAGATACTGTAAATATTCTGGATAGTGAAAAAATAAGGCAAAAAATCCAACACAGAACATCTAGACCCTGAGAGCTTTTGGGGCTGTCATTCTTGGCTGTTTAAGTGGCCTAGTAGGGTCTATTGCATGGGGACCCACTTGGTATAAAACTGACCCCGCTCAGAGGTGGCCACAGATTATTATAGTGTAGGGCCAGGAAGACTGTGATCATTATTTCTTTAATTTTCTGTACCGTAAAACCTCAACATTGTGCAAAAAAGGCTATTCTAGCTTGCCTGGGGCAGTGTGGTTATTATTTATCTAACTTTCTACAAAATCACATCTCAGAGGTATGCAAAGAAGGTCACTATAATTTATCTATGACAAGTGTACTGTATAGGAGCAGCAAGTTAGAATTAATTAATGTTTCTTTTTTCACTTTTTTCACATTTGAAATTATATGTATATATGGGTGACAATCTTACAGGGTAGGGGAAATGAGGCATGCTGCATGTGCTCAGATGACAGCAGTAGGTTGAAGTATGTTGTGCCATATTGATTTTTAAGCTTTCTTCACAGTTTGTCTTCAAAAGGGTACAGAAAATGTGTCTGTTTTGGGGGTTAGAGCTGAGGATACATGTTGTGACAACAGTAACTTGAAATATAGGACTATGGCTGTTTGTCCATTCATTTTCATTCCAATGTAACAACAAAGAGTCGGGAAGGCAGTCATCCCAGATATTATTTATTTGCCCTTGGAAGCATTTTTTTTAATGTATGGGTAAATACTACTTAGTTTATTGGCAATTACTGTGTCATAATCCTTGACTATTAAGCCCTAGAAATAATTGTATTTCTTGCTTGAAAGAAAATATAGTTTCTTTCCTACGTCATGATTTTTGTTCAGGCCATCATTGGACAAAGGGTTGAGGAAAAAAGCTGTAAAATACACCAGAAATAATTTAAAACACCACAGATTCTGTGGCCAGACCGCCATCTTAAATAAATCCTTTCCTATGCAGTTATTACAGTGCATCCTTGGCTAGTTAAGCAAGCAATAAAGCCCAACAGGATGTGTGTTACTATGTAAATAATGCACACCCAGGGGTGTTCTGAGGCCTGCCTCTACAGGTGGATCATGTTGTACTTTAGCTGATAACCTTTCAAGCGAGTACCTTAAAAGCATTACCTATCCTGTCTCAATCCATATAAATAGGTCAACCCAGAAATCTCATGTTCCCTTTCTCTCACTGCAAAAAGTTGCACATTATCCCTATGCAGAAAAGAAGAAATCTTCAACAGACCCTACTAACTTTATACCTATAGTAATCTTATCCCCTCTCTCCAAAATACCTGAAAATGTGTTCAAAAACAATTGCTAAACTCTCCTGCCCAAAGTATTCCTATCCCCCACACAGAATGGCTTCCATCCTTCCAATAGTACTAACACTGCACTTCCAATCTATATAGATACTGTCAACAAAGCTAGAGATACTGGCAAACTAGTCTCCTCCTTATTTATATACTTGTCTAAAGCTTTCAACAAAGTTTGTCACAGCAAACATCTACTTCAAATGTCCTCATTAGGTTTCTCTCAGCCCACTCTTCTATGGTTGAAAAGCTACCTGTCCAATAGGTATCAGTCAATAAAATTCCACTCCACCCTCTCTCCATAACCCCCAGTCACCAGCAATGTGCCACAAAGCTCTATCCTTGCTCCCCTCCTCTTTAACATTCTCACCAACACCCTCCGCACATCCACACAAAAGGCCTCCCTAATAAAATATACAGATGACTACAAATAAATTTACACATCTGACAATAAGGAACAACTTCAAAAAATGACTCAGGAAACTTTTAACAGCCACTGAAACATGGCTTTGTAATTTGCAATTCATGCTCAACCAAAAAAAAATGTTTTTCTCCAAGTCCCTCTCTTGTGAAAAATACAAAATGTAAAGTCCTCTCTCGATAATACAACCATTGAAGTCATTTCTCATATCAAATTATTAGGGATGACAGTGGATGATAATCTTAAATTTGACCTGCATATACAAAATTGCAAAAGAAAAACTCATCAAAAACTAAGGATGCTTTACAAAGCCAAAAACTTTCTCACCAAATGCACCTAAAACTACACTAGCCACTACTTATCTCACACTTCATTATGGCGCTCCCATCGCTACTAACATCCAGGCATCACAAAAATCAAAACTTGAACAATACTATAACTAAGTGCCTAAATCTGCAGCAAATACCCCTCTCAGAATCCACCACCGCAGAACACTAAAAAGCCTAAATTGGTTAGAACTACCCTATCAAGTAACATATACACAACTTCTTACCACCTACAGAAGTATCCAGCATCCATCTGCTTATCCTGCACTAAATACCATTCTGCACAACTATGTGCCCAGGTTGGTCATTATAATCCAATGACCAAAAACTCCTGTCTGCCCTCAAACCTGTCAAATCTGCTGGGCATTGTCTGTACTACTTCCATGTTGCAAAGGTCTGGAGCTCCTTACCTTTATCCATGAGGGTAATTCCCTCCCTCCCCATCCTTTACAACCATTCTGAAAGCCTTTCTAGCCAAAATCTGGCTGTGTTCTTGCTCAACACCAGGATAAACCATATCCCTGAATGTGAACAAGTATCTATTCATACCTTATCCCTCCTTATTCTCCCTTCTTTACTCTCTTCCTTACTTCTATTAATTTATCTCCTCTGGCTTTCTCTCTAAGTATACCATAAGCCCGGTTTTCCTCTCACTTTATATTGCAATTCCTACTTGTATTATACTAACTTACCTTTAATTTACTGGCTAAAAGTTTTCTAAATATTTATTTGCTTATATCTATTCTTAACCAATGTTTTCATATTATGTTTAATTTGGTATAATTATTTAAACTAGATTGTAAAATTATTGTTCTTAAAATGTATTGTGATACTTTGGAGCTTTTCCCCCAGGGCTTCCACTGAAAATGGGCTCCTACGCAGTCAAACTTTCCTGCATACCTCTCAGCTTCATAGTGCAAGAAATCCGGACAAAGTCTAAAATAATGGGAGTACAAACGCTCAAAAATAGGGACAGATTTTAAATGTGGATCTTATAAACTTAAATGCTAGAGTAACATGATTTGTGTTAATATGCATTTTATGAAGGATATGAAGTCTGAAATTTGAATGCATGTCTTTATTTAGTATATTTGACTCCTCAGAGATTTCCCAGAAAACCACAAATTTTATGAGGAATAGACCAAAAACGTGAGGAACAAATCTGGGCTTTCTCCAAAAATCTGGACAGTTTAGTGGTATATACATTCTTGGTGATCAAATGTCAATCAATAAATAAATAAACAGACTGTTAGCATCCTTGACAATCTAAGCTTTGTGAAGCATCAGACTTGTTTTTCTTTGACTTCCTGTACATTAACACCCTGCCGGTGAACTTTGTTCTCCAATCAGTATTTAATGGATGGTTTGCTCATTCTGTAATATGTTGATAGCCTGTAGCAAAAGGTAACAAGACAAAGGGCCAGATTCAGGAAGCCTCCGTGTAAGAGTTATAACTCTTACACGGAGGCTGCAGTGAAACTGTGTGATGTCAGCATGTCATGCATATGCATGAGGTGCATGAGGCATGCTGAATCACACTAGTAACTCTTACACGGTCCGTGTAAGAGAGTAGGGGGCGTGTCTGTAGGCTAAGCCCTGCAAGCGGACACGCCCGGAAGACTAGAATGGCTGAAAGTAAACAGCCACGAGAGAGGCCATGGAAATGTGAATAAACACACTACACAACACATGCCCGATAGACCATCACTGTATAAAGTGAAGAGATGTTATAAAATTAAATTAAAACCTTTTTTTTTTTTTTTTAAACCCCGTAAATGTTTGCTACTGTGTGCGCCTGCAGGCGCTGGTGTGCTACTAGCGCAATCACAGTTAGCAGTCAGTGGAAAAGGATATAAGAACTAATTATGCAAAGTAAGCCAAGAAGTAATAGCTTAGCGGTAGAGTTGCCGGCCTAAGAGTAGGCAGGCAGGGTTTGAGCCCCCACAACAACCTTTTTTTTTTTGTAAATAAGCACTAAAAAGCCCCCTGACAGTATTGTACACATGTAAATGTATTCCCTTTTGTAAAATGGAATGAAACGGAGCATATATTCTGAAGTAACACAATAACAAAAATAGTCAGAAATGTACTGATAGCTAAGCTGCTGTGAGATGGAGTGCCCGTAGCTGAGTAGTGTTTAAAAAGCTGCAAACTGCGTGCCTGTTGCTAGGCATCGGTTTAACAGAGTGAAACTGTTTGCAACTAGCTGTGCTTAGCTGAACATGTGTGTCACTAGCCAATTAAGGTTTATCCCAGCGCACACCGTTTGCGCGGCGCTCCCACAAGCTAACTGCCAGTGCGCATGCGTTAGCTCTGTGCAAACGAACGCAGACCTGGTTTTAAGTGCTTAAAAGTGCTTTTGGCATGTTTGATTGACAGGTCTCAACTCATTTCTGTAAGGAAAATCAAAAATTAGTTGCCAGATTCGAACCCAGGATACCATGCACTAGAGTCAAGGTACTAAACCACTAAGCCATGACAGCAATACCTAGAAATGCAGAAATAGCATATATATGGGATAAAATCCAGAATGGAGCATGATAAAGCATTTTCAGTGAAGTAGATACAATTCCAAAACGGCCAATCAGAGAAATGTGCGGGAAAATCGGCATATATAAGCCCCATAGGCGGGAATACACAGCAGAAACGATTGTAGATCAGAGCTGCAGTCAGAATGAGTGGAGTAGGTGAGGGACGTTGCTTTCGAGCACAGCGTTGGGGCATTGAGGAGTCCAGATACATGGTCTGGCTCCTTGTCCATCATCACGAGGCCCAACTCATGCAGGGCCAGGTCTCATGGGGAGCATATAGGGCAGAGGCATGGGACCAGTTGGCTCGTGATCTGACCAGTGCTACTGGCATTCCACGCACTGGTGAGCAGGTCCGTCACCACCATGCGGACTTGAAGCGACGCAAGCAAGACCAGTTGTCTGAATGGATCCAGGAGGCCCGGGACATGCCCAATGCCCCACTACTGAGTAAGTTACATTTTACTTATGTATGTAAGGATTTCAACTAGCTGATACCATGGAGATGTGTAGTCCAATATTACTTCTTTTGTATTACAGCTGCAGGTGTCCGCTCTATGAATCGCGAGATGCATGCCCGTAGGCTGGTGCGGATGCGCCACCGTGCAGGTTAGTAACCCCACCCAGTACTTGTAAATAAATATTATACTGTAGCATGTATCAGAACACTGCAGTGTATTGATTAAAAGTAATATAATGTGCAAGCAAGATTTGAAATTCTGCAGGTATGGCTGCAACAAGTTCATCAGTATGCAAGTGTAACTGGAAATATAATTGATAGAATTAAACAGTGCTGTAATACAGATGTCCCACCATTAATTAAATATAGTAACCTGCAGTAGTCTCAAGAGTACAGCTTCAGAATCTGAGGTAGTCACATGAGAGATATATCCCCTGTTGAAATGCTGAATCATGACAGAAGTGAGGCTGTTGGAAAGTGTTTGAATCACCAGTAGTCTAACATGTGAACAAAGCCTAGAAGTAGCAACCTGAACTGTGAATTTGCAGGAAGTGTGAGACTGACAGAAAGGGTCATGTATGAATAAATAAAGTAGTAATAACCCTGGAATATATTAACCCCAGTGTGTTTCTACAGAACTAAATGCATGTGGAAGTACAACTTAATATACCAAACTGATTTCAGTGTGTCAGAATCTGGAATGTCTAGCCAAATGCTGTATATGGTGATCACAGTAAACAATTTGCAGATAGAATGAATGATTATCTGACAGACTAAACAACCATAGTTGTCCCCTGTCCTGTCATCAAAGTGTAGCAGGATGATGTATCTGATCAAATTCAAAATAAGTAGGATAGTGATGTATTTGTAACAGGTGTAGCTTGACAGTCAAATAAAATTTATTTTGAAACATCAGCCTCAACTTAATTGTGTACCTATTATAAATGTAAATCAATGTGTAACATATGAATGTGTCATCACTTTCTATCTCCGCCCAACCCTATAATTCCATATAACAACACCCACTAAATAATGGTATGTGAACATTTCATTAATCATGGACATTTGTCCGTTTCAACATATATGCATGTCTGTTCGTGCATGTGCCCTGTTCATACCTGCAAATCTGATGGCCTGTTGCCATTAATCAACCCTGCATGTTGTTTGACTGTGTATTTCTGTTCAAATAATGCATGTGATATTGATATGCCCCTTGTTCAATGGTGTTAATATCTGGGTGTTTGTTTGATGGGAATACCAATGCATGCTGTTACAACTAATCTGAATGGAATACAATGCCACTAACCCAAACTAACATAACTACTCACAAACCTAGAACGCTTGGGAAGGCAGGTCCCAGCGGACCACCTCTCCCACCTCAGCTGGTGACTGCACCTGGCACTAGTGCCCAGGCGGACCCCCTCCGGGGGCCCTGGGCCACCTTCGGGGGGGAGCGCTGCAGGGGGTGGGGCCCGTCCCCTCTGCAAGTGTGGCGGAGGGTTTGTCCACTCACCCTCCGCGGTGTCCGGTCTGTGGTGCAAAGGGAGATCCAAGACACTGTTCTTGGGCCCCTACGCCAGCTCGAGGCTCGTGTGGCACAGCTAACGGCCCCGGCCGTTGCCCCGCCCACAGCCCCAGCACAGCCCCATCCTGGGCTGTGAAGGAACAGTGGCAACTGCCTATGTGTGGGGATATCAGTTCCACTGTTGCCATCTGTGGGCTCATGCATCTTGGAAATCCCAACCTCCGTCCCCGTCAATTGTGTAACCCCCCCACGTGTGTCATACACCACCCCTGTATGCGTCTTGTCTGTCTTGTCTGTTAACCTACCCAACCTACCTCCCCAGCTATACCGACTTCCTTCACCTGACATACCACTCTCACCTGAAAAAACCCTTGCCTGGAAAAACTTTGGGTTTTTTTAAAATTTCAGTATTTTAATTTTGGGGAAAGGGGGGGTTTGGGGCTCCCAAAAATTCGGGAAAAAAAAATAAATGTTTTGGATAGCCTTGAAAAGGGGCCAAAAAAGGTTTTTAACAAAAGACAAAGGGGGGGGGGGGGGGGGGGGGGGGGGGGGGGGGGGGGGGGGGGGGGGGGGGGGAGGGGAGGGGGGGGGGGGGGGGGGGGGGGGGGGGGGGGGGGGGGGGGGGGGGGGGGGGGGGGGGGGGGGGGGGGGGGGGGGGGGGGGGGGGGGGGGGGGGGGGGGGGGGGGGGGGGGGGGGGGGGGGGGAAAAAAAAAAAAAAAAAAAAAAAAAAAAAAAAAAAAAAAAAAAAAAAAAAAAAAAAAAAAAAAAAAAAAAAAAAAAAAAAAAAAAAAAAAAAAAAAAAAAAAAAAAAAAAAAAAAAAAAAAAAAAAAAAAAAAAAAAAAAAAAAAAAAAAAAAAAAAAAAAAAAAAAAAAAAAAAAAAAAAAAAAAAAAAAAAAAAAAAAAAAAAAAAAAAAAAAAAAAAAAAAAAAAAAAAAAAAAAAATTTCGGAACCCCCTGAAAAAGAAAACTTTGGAAAATGTTTAAATTCACCAGTCTAAATGTGAAAAAAGGGGCCTGAATCCAACCTGAACTTTAACAGGGTGTAAGAAAAAAAGGGTCTGTAGGAAAAAATAAAGGGAAAACCCCCGGAAAATTTAAATGGCTAAAGAACCCCAAAACCCAGGGGAAAGTAAATTAAAAACCAAACACATGGTAGAATCAATTTTAAAAAATGAAGGGATTTTAAAAATTTTAAATTTAAAATTTTTTTTTTTAAACCCCAAAAACCCCATGTTGTTCCCGGGTTCCTGGAAATCAAAGTTAGCGGGATAAAAGGATTAAAAACAAATTAAAAATAAGAAGGAATAGTTAGGGAAATTTGGGGAAAAGGGGTGGGGGCTTTGACCCCAAAAAAATTTTTTTGAAAAAAAAAAAAAACCCCTTAATTTGTCCCAAATTTAAATGAAAACCCCTTTTGTAAAATAATAAAAGGCATATTTCTAATTAAAAAAAACCCCCTATAAAATTCCTAAAACCCCCCCCCTTTTAAATAATGGTAGTGAAATTTTAAAATAAAATGGGCCTTTGTCCGGGTTTCAAAAATTTTGAAATGTTGTTGTGCATGTGTTTTCATACCTTAAATTTATGGCCCCCCTTTTTGCCTTAACAACCCCTCCCAGGGGTTTTTTTAAAACGGGTTTTTGTTAAAAATTTTTTTGGGGATTTTGATTGCCCCTTTTCGGGTGGAAAATCTTTTTTGGTTTAAAAGGGAAATCCCAAATGCATGGTTTTAAACAAACCCCTAAAGGGAAAAATCCAAAACCCAAAAAAACATAATATAAAAACCAAAAGGGGCGGGGAAAAGGCACCCCCAGGGAAACCCCCTTAAAAACCCTCAGGGTGCAAAAAATGGAAATTATCCCCAAGGGGGAAAACCCCCGGGTTGGCCCGTCCCATTCGGGGGGAAAGAGGGAGGGGCCCCGGCCCCTTGGGGCAAGGGTGGCGGGGGTTTGTCCACTCACCCCCCCCCGGGTTTTGGGGGGGCAAAGGGAGACCGGGGCCCACTGTTCTTGGGCCCCACGCCGGTGGAGGCCCCGGTCCCCCCACCCCTAACGGCCCGCCGTTGCCCCGGGGCCCACACCCCCAAGCCCACTCCTGGGCTTTTTTTTGAAGGAAACAGGGGAACCCGGGGTGGGGGGGGAATTTTATTCCACGGGGTTGCCCTTTTGTGGGTCATCCCCAAATTTTGGGGGAAAAACCCCCAAACCTCCTTTTCCCCCCAATTTTTAAAAAATTTATACACCATGTATGCCTTTGCTGTTTGTTGTTAAACCCCCCAAAAAATTTAAACCCCGGGTATCCCAAACTTCCTTAAATGAATAAATTAATTGAAAAAAAGGGGCAATCTGTCCCCCCAAAAAATTTATGAACCCTGCTGCCCAAAGGACACTTGTCGGGGTTGACATTGAAAAGTTAAATTTGGGGTCTACAAAACTTTAAATTTTGTTTAAACACCTAAAAAGGGTAAAAAAGGCCAAATTTTCCCCCAAAAATAATGGTTTTTGCAAAGTGAAAAGGGGAAAAAGGGGCATTAGGGGTTTATAATCCCCCTGAAATTTTTAAAGTTGTTTCCCAAAAAAATTTTTTGGGGGAAAACCCCTTTTTCCCAAAACTTTTCCTTTTAAAACCCTTTTCCTTTTTTTCAAAAAAAAATTTAAGTGGTGTGTTACAAAGAAAAAACCCCCGTTTTTGGCTAAAAGTGAGCGGGATGGTTTGTCTTAAAATGTTTAGGATTTGTTTTTGAACGGGTTTGTACTCAGTTTAAAATTTTTTAAAAAAAAAAAAACCCAAACTTAATTTGCCCCAAAAAAATTGGTAACATTAATTGTATACCTACCCAACCCAAACCCTTTTCCAAAAAACACCCTAAAAAAAATTTTTAACATTTTTTAATAGGAAAAAAGGCAAAATAAGATGTCTTTCCGGCATGCCCCTGGTTTTAAAAGGGCCAAATTACCTGGTTTTCCCCTCTTTTTTTATGTGAACGAAAAATGCATGTGAATTTTAAAAAAGGTTTTTAATTTTTAATATTGGGGTTTGTTTTTTAATCCCAATATTTTAAATTAATCTAAGGGAAATAAATGGCCAAAACCCAAACTAAAAAACTCCCAAAACCCAAACCCTTAAAGGGCCCAGCAACCCCCTTTAACCCCCGGGGCAACCCCCCACGGGCCCGGGACCCCTGGGGGCCCTTCCCCCTTCTAACGTTTAAAGGGGGGGGGCCCGCCCCTTTGAAGTGGGGCCGGGGGGTTTCCCTTACCCCCCAAGGTTTGGTTTGGGGGAAAAAGGGAAAAAAAATTTCCCCCTTTCAGCTCAAAAGGCCTTGGAACCCCCCGGGCCGTTGCCCCCCACAAGCCATCCGGGGCTTAAGGGAAACAGGGGAAAAATTTCCTTTTGGGGGGGGAATCAGTTAAAGGCCCAATTTGGGGATGACTTTTTCCCAAACCTGCCCCGGTAATTTTAAAATGGCCAAAACCCCCCGGGACCCCTTTTTTCTTTTCGTTGAACCCAAAACCCACCCCCGCAAACCGTTCCTTTACATAATTAAAAAAAAAAGGGAATTGTAAAAAAATTATGTAAAGGTATTTTCCACACTTTCTTTAAATTAAAATTAAATTTAAAATTTTGGAAAAATTTTAAGTTTTTGGTCCCCGGGGTGAAATTTCAAACTCCCCTACAGGAAAAATGAAGTTTGCGAAAAACCGGGGAATTTTGGGCCCCCACACCCTCCGGGAAACCCATTTGCCCTTTTAACTGTTTTAAAAGGTGCCCCCACCACTTTTTGTACCCCTTTTTCTTTTTTTAAAAAGAAATTTAAGGGGGGAGCATCCCCCAGGCCCTACCCAAAAGGGGCCCAGAACCTGGTTTAAAATGCCTTAAAAGGGCCAGGGACTTTTTTACAGGTTGTCTTTTTAAAAGTTTGAAAGGAAAAATAAACCCAAATGTAGTCTCAACCCAAACCGGGTCTTTAGTTTTTTATATCCCAAGCCCATCCGGGGTTTTAAAGAAAACACGAATTTTTAAAAAATTAACAATGTAAAAATTAGGAAAGAAAAAGGGAATATAAATTATATCCAAACATTAGGTAATTTTTAAAGGGGGAAAATTAGGGTTTCCCATACTATTAGGGGAAAGAAAACCCCGCAACCTGAATTTTTACAAAAAGAAGGAAGCTTTGGTAAGGATGTAAAACCTTCACATACAAAAAAATTAAAATCCCAAGGGAAAAATTAAAAAGGGCCAAGCCTTTTCCACACCCCCTTTTAAGGGCAGTGCCTAAATTCAAAATGAACTGAAAACCAGCCACCCGTGTGCCAATTCCCCCAAACTCCCTTAAAAGGTGGGGCCTCACTTTTGGATTGCGGGTCCTTTCCCAAAAGGGCAAAGAAAAACCCCATTTCACTCAGCCCAATTTAACTTTTCTTTGCCCCCAAAACCGCCAAGAAAAGGAAAAAAATAAAACAGAAAAAAAGGGGAACCAGAAAAAGGGCAAAAGGGGAGAGACACCAAACTTCGGGAATTTTAACCAAAACGGGCCCAAACACGGGTTGAAAGGGAAAACCCTGTTGTTACTTGACATAAAATGAAATAATTTTCATATTAAGGTATTTTTCCAAAATAATATTTTTAAATATAAAAATTAAACATATGAAATTTTGTTGTACCAAAACCAACACCCATACGGGAAAAACCATTTGGATATATGCAGAACCCGGGGTCGAAAAGGCCTCCCCCTTGGGGGGGACCACTGTTTAACTGAAAAAGGTCCTACCTTTATTATGGCCCCAATTAATAAAAGCGTTGGTCTATGGCCCTCCCAAAAAATTTGAAACACACATCCAAAAACCATTTCAAAACAGGAATATGTGCTAAATAAGGGGGTGGCCCAGGGAATGTGGAAAAAGGATAAAGGTTAAGTTTTCTACCCCCCAAAACAGTTGCGGGTTTTTTGCCCAAACGGGGTTCCCCCAACAATTTTGGGCAAAACGTGCAATTTGGTTGAAAAAATGAACAATTCTTAAAATTGAAGAAAACAGATTTTATTAATTTTTGCTCATAGCCTTATTTTTATTAAAATATGCTACCACCCCATTTGGGAACAGGAAAAAAATGGTGTTAAAAAGGGGCGGGGTTAAGAAAACCCTTTCACAAAACATGAAAAGTTTTGGGAGGGCCCCGTAAAAATTGAAAGGGCCCCCTTTTTTTTGGTTTTCCCGGGCCCAGTGGGCTGAAACAAACACACTGCATAATTAGAAAATGTGTTAAAAATTGGTTAAAAGGATTAAGGGCCTTGGGTTTTAAAAAGAAGGGTAAACCCACCTGAATAATTTTCCCAAAAAACCACAGGGGGGAGGCGGGAAAACCAAAAAAAAAATGAAGGAAAAAACCACCCAGAAGGCAAAACCTTAAAGCAACGGCCCCACCAACCCCAAAAACACATTGCAAATGGCGGGTTAAATTTTTATACGTACCCCCAAATGTTCATGGGTTAAACTACTTTTGGGGGATTTCCTAGATGGTTTGTGGTCCCCTTTAGTAGGGGAAAAAAAACCCATTTAATTTTTGCTGGGGGCCTCTTTCCAAGTTAAAACACGGGGGCCCAATTGGGTATATCGTATTCCCCCAAAGGGTCAAGATTTCCCCCTCTTGGGGGCCACGGTTTTGTTGGGCCTTTTAAACATATCCTGTTTTTTGGGCCAAAGGGAAATAAGTCTTTGGGTGATGTCCTTTCCAAAGGCCCAAAAGGGGCCTTTAAAATAGGGAAGGCTGCAATATGATGGCCCCATTCTGTGGAAAATTCGGGCTTTGGGATCAATAACCACTTAAAAAAGGCCTGCCCCAAAATTCCAAAAGGGAAAATTTTGTTTTTGGGGAAAAACCCTTTTAAAACACTAACAAAAAAGGCCCCTATGTAAAACCCTCCCTTGTGAAGGCCCCACTTTTGAAAAATTGGTTTTGACCAACTACAGGAAAAAAGTTGTCAAGGTTCTTTAGAAAGTTCCACAAACCCCAAGGGGGAGGGGTTAACAAAAAAGGGCGGGCCGTGTTTTTTTGGGTTCCCGGGAGGGGGCCCCCAGGATAGCTCAGATAATACAAAAATTTTAAAAAATATAAAACAAAGGGGGACTTCCCTTTGGTGGCGGGTTTAATGGCGGGTTTTTCCCCCCACAAAAAGGGGGAAAAATTTTCCAGAAATTTTGGTTCCCCAAAATTTTCACGTGTCAGGTAAAAAGTTTTGGCCCTTCCCAAACAAAAACACTGAAACAAGGGGAAAACCAACATTTCCCCCAAGGTTTCCTACTTTTGCCCAAGGGTTTTAAAACCCCCCCCTTTTTAACACCCCCCCTTTGTTAACCCAACCCTTTTTTTCTGGTTGTGGCCCGGGAAAAGGGGAAACCCCCGGGAACGGGGTCCCCAAACCTTTGGAAAGGTTTTTTTAAAAACCGGATCCGGGCCTACATTTTCCTGATTTTGTTCCAAAGCATGGGGATCTTTTAAAACCTTTAAAACCCAATTTTTAAAAAATTTGGACCAACGCAGTACCGTTTGGCTTTGTAAAATTTGGAAAACCCGGGCCCTATAAACCTGTTTGGCTTTGGGGAAACACCACCAAAAACCACTTAAAAAGGGAGGCCACACAGCCCCCTTTGGAAACCCCTTGATAAGTTTGGATACAACACCCCAAATTTTTTTGGCCATTTTAGGAAGTTCCCCCAAGTGAATAATAACCCCTTTATTTTTTAAAATGGGGTATTCCCAGTTGGCTAAAGGGGGCAAACACAAAAATTAAAAAAAGAATTCCCTACCAGGGGGTTAAAGCCCTTCCCCAACCCGGGAACAATTTTGGTGTTCCCCAACACGGGCCCAAAAGGACCCCTTCCCCAAAGCAAAAAATTTTTTTGCATAAGGGCCCGGGCCATTCCCAGGGTACCTTGGGGCCACAAAAAGGTAACCCAGCCCAAACACCATTTCAATCCCACCCTTAAACAGGATTCCAAAGGGGGATCGCAAACCCCAACTTGGGGGTGCCACGGCCTGGCCCCCCCAATTTTGAATTTGCGAAAAGTATAAGGTCACCCCTTTGTCAAAACTAAAGGGGACCACAAATGTACCAAAAATTTTTGGTTTGTTAAATCCGTAAAATTTTTGCAAAGACCAAGGAATTGGGGGTTGGGGTCCCCCGAGGTTGAAAACCCTTTCTCCCCCATTTGAAAACAAAGGCCAAAGGGGTTAAAAATCCCCCATTTTATAGGGGGCCACATCTCGGGGAAAACCACAGGGTAGGCCGGGGAAGGAAAAGGGGTGCCCACCACCCTAATTCATGCCCATTTTTATATTTGCCTGGTCGGCCCATCATTAAGCCCCGGGGCCAGCAATGGGGCTAACCAACAAAAATTAACCTAAAAAGGGGGACCCCAAAGGGCCCCAAACCCAAAAGCCACCATCCTAACGGTTAAAGACAGAAAAGTAATCTCCCTTTTCAAAAAACTGTGCCCTGCCCAATAGGAACCAGGTAAACCCCAAGGAAATGGCCGGGTGCTTAAAATACCAACCCCACCAGGAAAAAACTGGAAAATTGGTTAGGAAGTGATATACATAAGGGACCAAGGGTGGAGGGGGACTTTTCCCAACCCCCCTCAAGGCCCTTTCATTCCGGGGTTTTATTACCCAAATAGAAGGGGCAACTTGCCCTAAAAGGGAAAAAATTTTAAAAAGACCCAATTTTAATGACTGGTTGTACATTTAGGGTTACTCCCTTATGGAAACTGTGGAAAAAAGGCCGGGTATCCCCTCCCCTTGGAAAGGGCTTTAGAAACCAGTTTCCCCCCAATCAGGGGAAAACAACCCCTTCGGAGGGGGAATACATGGCCTGGGGGGGAACCTTAACAACCCTAAGGGCCCCTTATTCCTTTTTACCCAATTGGGTTAGGGCTGTAAATCACCAAAAGGGAATTAATCCCCGGATGTGAAAAAGGGGGTTAGGGGGTATCCCCTTATGGTCATTGTGGAAAAGGACATTATAATTAAAAAAGGGGCTCCCAAGACAATTAAACCCCCCCTTTGAAAAAACACCACTTTTGGGGGTGGAAACACCCGGGGCCAAACCTGTAAAACCCAACCCTATTTTTTTTTAAATTTGGCCATGGGAACCCCAATGAACTAAATATTGGTCCAGGGCCAAAGGGTATTTTGGTGTCCCTCAGGGGTACATTGGGGAAAGGGGATCACTGAGCAAGTGACACAGGCTGGTAGACCCCTGACCTTTGGTTGGCATCAGACCCTCACCAGGGATTCCGACAAATTAATGAATGCTAATGAATAAGTGTAGCTACTAACACCCTAGCTGAATGGTTCTTAGCATGCAGTCACTGCATTGCTATGGAATACTGTCTTACCACTCCCACAACAGGTGGAGAACATGCAGCTCCTGTACATTAACAACATGTAGACTTTATGCCCCAGACCAGGTGTGCATCCTCACTACTAGGCTGATAGCATCTACATCTCACACTGTATACACATCCCACATGCAGCATCTGCACAGAAGACCACGGTCATAATAAAATAATTACCCTGTGCAAATACCATGTATTCACATGTGGCAGGCATCACACATGGTAACTATTGAAAGTCACAGGTACATATGTGTATTTGGCACACACATACAGCATGTGTTCATTGCCATAACCGGAATTGTAATCAATGACATGCATTATTGTGAGGGACAACCCACACACATGTGCATTCTGTGCGTGGACAACACACATGGCATGTCTGTACTCAAAAGCCATACATAATTGTGATATCAAGTTTGAAAGGGTATGTGCATCCTGTGGTGTGTAGTTTTCCCAGTTGCCAAAAGGGATGTTTCTTTCATACACACACACTTACCCCTTCACACACACTTGCCACCTGCTGGATTCAAACCCCTACCGAGAACTATGTTATGACACACTCACATGAGCCCGGACGCTTGTTAGTACGGTAGCTATTGGATTACTGAAAAGATCCCTTTTCTCCAATATACTTATAGGGTGCTGACATCATCAGAGTCTAGAAAGTGGAATGATCATCCTGTGGTGTGTTTTCCCAGTTGCCAAAAGGGATGTTTCTTTCATACACACTTCACTTAAGCCTCTTCATTAATAACACGCATACCTGCTGATTCAAACCACTACCTAACTATGTTATATGACACTAGAGGCTCGACGATTAGCTGTGGCATTCAGCATTACTGGGAAATTTCTTTCCCCTGACCATACTTATAGGGTGCTGACATCATCAGAGTTTAGAAAGTGGAATGATCATCCTGTGGTGTGTCCCAGTTGCCAAAGGGATGTTTCTTTCATACACACTTACCCCCTTCACACACACTTGCCACCTGCTGGATTCAAACCCCTACTTAACTATGTTATGACACTAGAGACAGGCGCATTAGCACGCGCACTATTCGGATTACTGAGAGGGTCCTTTTCTCCAATATACTTATAGGGTGCTGACATCATCAGAGTCTAGAAAAGTGGAATGATCATCCTGTGGTGTGTTTTCCCAGTTGCCAAAAGGGATGTTTCTTTCATACACACTTACCCCCTTCACACACTTGCCACCTGCTGGAATCAAACCCCTACATAACTATGTTATGACACTAGAGACGTACGCATTAGCACAGGCGCACTATTGGGATTACTGAGAGAATCCTTTTCTCCAATATACTTATAGGGTGCTTACATGATCATGTCTAGAAAGGGGATGAGCATCCTCTGGTGTGTTTTCACATTTGCTAGGGGTAACATTTGGACCAAGTGTGTGAGCATGCCCAGTTCAGCCTTCCGTGGCATGTTGTGTGAAAGATGTCTCATTTATCTAAGTGTGTGAGCATGCCCAGTGTGGAGCTTTACATATGTTGAACTCTGCAGCCCATCACATTTGTGGATGAGTGTGACCTTCAACAAATACCTGAAGTTTATGGTTGTGTGTTCTGTGCCATGTTGTGTAGTTACTGTCGAATGCTTTTGTGTGAACAAAACAGGAGTATACTGTGCCTGCAGGTTTTGCATGGGATACTTTGCACACAATTGTCAACATCCGTTCATACTGACCTAACACTGTAGCACTGTCTAGTGTAGTGTTTCCGTACTTTCACTGTGGTGGTCAGTATCCTGGGCTTTAGTCCTATCACTGCTTTTACATTTTCCATAGTGTGCACAACAGCCTGGTTAGGGTCCAGTTGTGCACATCTGCCAAAGGCAGTGCCTCTACAGACCCTGTTAATTGCTGCCCATAAAGCTTAACAAGTGTAGTCTGCAAATCTATGGAGGATCATAATTGAGCTCATAAACAAAGATATAGGGACATGCAGACATTGTACCCATCCCATTTTGGCTTGGTCAGGGGCAGATCATGCCTTTTGTACTGGGTTGACATCTTCAAATTGGTCACTTAGGCCATTGTTGGGGAAAGGCAGTCCATACAGCCTACCTTGGCCTTGCAAACACTTTCAACACAATACCCCACTCAGGTATTGTGGAAAACTAACAACTGAAATGTAAACCCATATGTCACAAGATGGGTTGCAAACTGGCTTAAGGACAGGACCCACAGGGTTAGAGTTGCTGGCACTATGTTAGACTCCAGGCTGGTCACAGGTGGTGTCACACAGGGCTCAGTCCTTGGCCCCATTGTTTGTCATGTACTTCCCAGAAGTACAGGCCAACATGGGAGGACTTTGGATGACAATGTTAGCAGATGACTGCACACTGGGCACCATAGTGGACAGTGCATCACACACAGATATCCTTCAGAAGGGACTCACAGTAACTGATAGCTGGTGCCAGGGCCATGGCCTGAAGTCAGAGTGCACAACATGTGTAGACATACCCTTCAGGAAAAGCAAGGTGACCCCAAACTACCATATAGGTGGCAATCCTCTAAGCACAGAGGAGGTTATCATGGACCTGGGGACCCAGGTTAACAGTCGCCATTCTTCTGAGACTCACATTGCTAAAGTGGCTAGGAAGACCTTCTACATTGCCCACCTGATCAGGCTGGGATTCACATCCAGATCTAGTGGGTCATTGTTCCCCTGTACTCTTCACTTATCAGACCCGGTGATCAAGTCGAATGCCCTATTCTGGCTGTATCTCACACAACATCTGCAGCAATTGGAGACACCCTGACTGTCCCACCTAAAGGATCAAGGAACCCCAACAGCTGTCATATGCTGCCAGATTGGCTGACACTCACCTCTATTCACTCACATACCGTCTGCTTAGAGGTGACATGTGCCTGACATGCGAGGCCATGTCAAAACAGAGATTAATGGGCATGCTCCACCTCAGACTCAGAAGATCCACCTGAACCACTAGTGCAGGTGACTTATACCTTAGCAAGGGATGTATGTTGGACATGTTGGAGGGATGGAGTTATCCTTTCGGAGACTCCTATGCTGTGGAATACAATCCTGGTCCATTTGAGGCAGAGCACCTTGCTGGCTGTGTTCAAGAGGTATCTTGACCTAATGCTAGTCAGGAGAATGTGTTTGTCCATCAACACATTGGAAGCGTCGTTCGACATGTCATATGTCTTGTTTAGTATACTGTGCCTCTGTCTACCTGTGACATAACATTGATACCCAGGGTAAACCTCCCATCTCCCATCCACTCATTAGGATTCCTGTTGAGGGGACTCAACCAGTGTCTCTATGGACAACCTGTACTGGTAGTTTACTCATGTGTGGGGGTGGCTTCTGTGTTTTGGATAATGCAGTACAGCCTGTCCTATATATGTCAGTGCTGGGGTTCAGGTCCCTCATGTGCATAGCTCCCTGACATTCAGATTGTACAAGGTGCAGCATGTGCATTGATTCCAGCTTGGACATGGCTTTCTACATCAGGCACAGCTTGCATCTGGGTGGACAGCATGGCAGTGTGTGGAGCTGCACTCTGTTTAATCAGACTACACATTACATGTGTTCCAGCTCTGTCATACTCCTGATGAGGTACTGTTGTGGACTTTACAGGTGCTGGATGTGTGTGCATGTGGTACACCCCACAGGGGCTGTTGTGGTCATTTCTAATGCTGATGAAAGATAACTGCAGAACCAGAATGACCTCCCCTTAGCTAGATGTCAGACAGCATGGACCATACAATCACAACTGAAAACAGGACCCTCTCCACAAAGGGAAAGTGTCCTGTCTGGTGGACCCCAACCATAAACAAACTGTATGACAGATGAGGGTTACTAATGCAAGACAGAGCTACATCTCCAAAAGGGAAGACAGCTGTGATCAGCACTAGTAAGCTACATTATCTCATAAAGACATGCAAGGTCAACTTGGGACATAAATCACCAAAGACAATGAAGGTAACCACACTGCTTTCTTCAGTTATGTCAGACACCTGGTTGTGAACCCTCGGATATGCTCAGAGTTGGTACACAACAACATATATCAGTGACCTGACAGATATTGGCAACATTCCGGTAGGACAGCTTCAGTGCGATTTACCCCTCCCTCACCCCCAAAACAAGATAGTTATCACTGCTGTATGTAACCTCACTGTCATCTTGGATGTCAAGTGAGAGCCACACTCAGCAAAGACAAGTACACAGCATCCATGGGACCTGCTGGTATCTCCAGTTGCATGCTATGTGAACTCCAGAAGGGGCTGGACCCATATATACAACTGCTATTTAACCTTAGTCTTGCTACAGGATATGTACCTGAACACTGGCATCTGGCAACAGTGGTCCCACTCCACAAGGGGATGCCTCTACAGACCATGGCAACTACCACCACACAGGCTTAACCAGCCTTGTCTGCAAAGATATGGGAGGAGTCATGGGCTCTTACAGACACATTACTGACCTACGGACCCTTGTTCCCACCTAGTTCAGCTTTGTACAGGGCAGATCCTGCCTTTTGCACCTTTGCACCCGAAAAGTACCTACCATGAAGATCAGGGTTCTTCAACACATGTCATATGCTTCCAGAATAGAGGAAGTCCAGCTTTGTTCAGTGTCATACCGCATACTTACAGGTGACCTATGCCTGACATACAAGACCATGTCCAATCAGGATTTGGTGGACATACTCCACTGCAAGCAATCCAAATCCACCAGAGCCATGAGAGCTGAGTATTTGAACCTCAGCACATACATGTATAGGACATGCTGGAGGGACAGAGTCATAACTCAGAGGCATCTCACACTCTAGCAGAGTATCCCAGTTCATGTTTGACAGAGTCCCTCACTGACTCTCTTCAGGAGACATCTGGACAACTGCATATGAGACGGAGGCACAGACTAGACAGAGACACAGTCATGTTATTCAATTATGTAAGGGGGTCATAATGTGTCACTACTAAGTCAGAGGCACAATATTCAGAATCTATTCTGTACACTTATTACCACTATAAGGAGTGGCAATAGCCACATCACTATGGCTAGGCTTATACATGCACTAGGGCAGATAGCCTAGTAGTACACTATGACACTATGAAACACCAGTGTATGTGTAGCTATTGTCAATCAAACAGTATGATGTGGCTTGGGGGGCTTGATATCTCCCTGTATTCCAACATTGGTTTGTCTATTCCTTCTAGCATGTCTAGGGATCAGTTGCTAGTGTCCTCTCCTGCTCAGCTGGTGAACCTGGGAATATTGAGGCACTGTTACAGTTGCCTCATGTACACTGACAACCGTCTCCTTCTGCCATAAAACACACATACATGTGAGAGATGCAACTATATAGCCAAAGTGGAGGCTGAGCTCTCTCAACATAGGACTAGCAAGACCAGAGAGAGGGTGAAGGTAACCACACACACATCTTTAATCCAGTCTCACATGGCACTGTCACAACTTAAGATCATACACATAGACACACAGAGACACTCTCGGAGGCTCTGATCAGAAGTCTACCAGAATGGCGGTGGCCACCACAGCAGACACTCACACAACTGCCTCCACAGGGCACAGCACATGCAACACATTGACCACAGAGTTGGTGTGCCAAACAGTCACAGCCCTTAAGGCCAAACACAATGCCAGACACACTTGTCATAGGTGACTCCATAGTCAGACACACTGATGTCCCACTCACCAGATCAGGTACAGAGGAGGTCACAGTAAGCTGCCTATCGGGCACTGGAATCCACCACATAATGCAAGCACTCAGGTCACTAAACTGCAAGTACAGGTCTGACCCAGTCATAATCCATGCTGGTGTGAGCGACCTGAGATGTACCTCCCTGGACTACATGGAAAGAGACATAGAGGATCCCTCTGATTATGTAGGCCAGGCAGGTATGACCCTGACCTTGCAGTATCCTACCTTCACCAAGTATGATGCCACATAAACAGAGACAAGATGATCAGCTGTAGTATTTTGCTTAGACTATGGTGTCATTCTAAGGGGTCCAATGTCTGTCTGCCTGGGATGACATGCTGGACAGGCCACGGTGATTTGCAAGGGGCGGCTTGCACCTGTCACCCTGGGCTTCGGTTTCAGATGATGCTCTTGCCACCCCATTGTGCCTTTTATGCAAGATTCAGATTCTACACCTACCACCCTAGAACACAGTAAAGGAAAGACACTAAGGGTAATGCTGCTCAATGCCCAAGGTCTCAACCTCAAGCTGCACACACTCTATGCCCTTCTCAGAATGTAGCACATTGATGTCTGTGCTGTGCCTGAAACCTGGTTCACAGCTTCTGACAGCACCCGGCACTGCTCGGGTGTTACCTCATATCATGCATTCGGCACCAGCATCCCGACAACACCAAGAAGGATGGTGGGTGTCCATATTCATCAAGGACACCCTCACCTCATGGTTGGTGGCAACACCACGATGCATCAGAGACCATCCAGGTGCCAGTGACCATAGGCAAGACTGCTCTGCAGTTTGTAGCATGTTACATGCCACCGCTCAAACTCAGGTACCTCACACAGCTATCCTGCAAACACTGAAGGGGATAAATGTATCTCAAAACACCATCCTACTGGGTGATTCCAACTATCCACATATAGACTGGGATCACTAATCATACCACAACACTCTAACACAAAGGTTCCAAGAGTTCATACACTGAAATGCCATGGAACAACTGGTCCCAATCCCCTCAAGTGGAGGCAACATACTAGAACACATCATCACGAACATGGGGTCACACTGTTCAACACCAGACATATACCCATCATTGGTGAGATCAGATCATGGACTATTCTCAGTGGGAGTCCACATCCCACCCACACCCCAGATGGGAAATGAAACGGTGAAGACCTTCTCAAATGCCGACTTCACATTTCTGAGGACTGGTGTGGTCTCTTTCAAGGCCCCAGGCCAGCAGACGCCATTACCCAAGCCACTGTATCACTTAGAAATGCCTTCTACCAGCACCTCAGGACTGCATGGTTCAGGCAATCCCAAATAATAATGACTCTTTGTACCACAGGCAAGCATCCAGTCTGGTGGACCCTAGCCATAAACAAGCTGTACAACACAAGGAAGGAGCTACTACAAGATAGGCGTAATCCGTGGGGGAAGACACCCCTGCTCATTGTGAGTAAAACACTGGGTTCCCCATACAATCATCCGAGGCATGTTTTGAGAGTAAACCCACTCAGGACTCAGGGACAATCATGAGGCCTTTTTACCTATGTTTGAAACCTGGGAGGAAACTCCCAGATATGCTCAGACTTAGTTCAGAATAATGTTGATATCACTGCACCTACAGACATTGGCAACATACTGACTGACAGGTTCAGTGCAGATTTCTCCCCCTCCCCAACTGGGGGTATGTACCAGAGGATTGTAGCCCCCAAACATCTCCACTGCTGGGGTGGGAACTGCTCAATCCAAGGCAGAAAACACTTTATCCATGGGACCAGATGGTGTCCCCAGTTGTGTGCTCCATGAACTCAATGAGTAATTACACCCGCAGTTAGGGCAGCTGTTTAATCTTAGCCTCACCTCAGGATATGTTCCCAAGGAGTGGCATACAGCAATGGTGGACCCACTTCACAAAGGAGGTGCCTCCACCAACCCCAGAAACTACCATCCCATCAGCTTGACAAGCCTGTTCTGCTAAGCTATGGAGAGGATCATAATGGGAATTCTAAATGAAGACATAGGGGACTTGCAGACATTGGATCCAATCCAGTTTGGCTTTGTCAAGGGCAGATCATGCCTTTTAAACTTGGTTGACTTTTTCAAAACACTCACCCAGGCCATTGACGTGGGCAAGCAGTCCACACAGCCTACCTTGACCTGGCAAAGGCTTTCGACACAATACCCCACTCAGGTATCATTGAAAACATCACCAGCTTAATTGTGAACCCATACATCACAGCATGGGTTGCAAACTGGCTAAGTGACGGAACACACAGGGTCAAAGTTGCTGGTGCCAGTTCACACTCCAGAGCTGTCACAAGTGGTGTCCCACAGGGCTCAGTCCTGGGCCCACATTTGTTCAGTATCTACTTTTCAGAAGCGAGCAAACACAGGAGGATTATGGCTGACAAAGTTTGAAGATGACTGCAAACTGGGAAGCATAGCTGGAAACCCATCTGACACAGACATCCTTCAGAAGGGTCTCATAGACACAGATAACTGGTGCCACAGCCATGGCCTTACATTAAACACTAAACAATGCATAGCCATACCCTTCAGGAAGAACAAGGTTACCACTACTTCCCATCTAGGTGGCAATCCTCTAAGCACAACGTAGGTTATCAGGGACCTGGGCACCCAGGTTGACAGTGACCTTTGCTTGACACTCACATTGCCAGGGTAGTTTGGAAGGCCTTCTACATTGGCCACCTCATCATGCAGTGATTCACATCTAGATCAAGGGAGGTCATCGTTCCCTGTACTCATCACACCAATGATTGCATACACTGCCCCATTCAGATTGGATGGGCCCACAAATTCCTCGACAGGAGGTGAAAGGGTCTCAAACATATTTCTTATGCTGCCCGACTGAAGGAATTCCAGCTGTATTCAGTCACTTACTGACTGCTCAGAGGTGATCTGTGCCTGACATACAAGGCTATGTCCAGCAGACTTTATGAACATGCTTCACCTCAAGACCTCTACATCCATCAGAACTACAAGGGCAGGAGACCTAAACCTCAACACAGATATTAATAGGATGTGCTGGAGGGACAGATTCATCACCCAGAGAGTCCATATGCTGTGGAACAACATCCTGGTACATGTGGGGCTGAGCACCTCACTGGCTTTGTTCAAGTGAGATCTTGACCAATGGATGGGAGATTGCAGGTATACCCAGGGATAACCTCAGTATCACTGCTTGACAGAGGCACAGCAAAATAATGGGCATATTATCCATCAACTTGCAGGGTGGCAGGCCACAAAACTCTGGCCTAGGCTTATTAATGCCCTAGGGCAGATAGCCTAATATGAACCTATGGACATAGGCCTGGGGCAGTTCCTGCTATTAGGACAGTGGTCTGCAGCAGGCTATATAGTAGTAGTCGGTTTTAGCCATTGTTTTTTGACCATGGCTATTCCATGTTGCTTCTTGTTGTGGTACAAACATGGGTGTGTGGTTATCCATGCTATTTATTGCTAGACACCCTCATTTTGTATCTTGTTCCATGTTTTGCACATGTACATCACTGTATCACGTGCACCTGTTTCCACAGCATCTATCCGTGGATATCAATGTTAGTTCGGGTCCTCAGGTGTCCTTATTCTACATGATATTACATTACTTAATACATGGCATTCATGCCTCAGGTGGTGCTGCAGGGCCACCTCTGTCGGATACACATACTACACTCCCTGTACATTTGGAAGCAGGTTGTGTCATGTTAGGCATCCCTGTTACTGTATGAGTGAGTCAGAGCGGGAATCAGTCCCAGTGTTCCTACTGACCAAGCGTATGTGCTATGCGTTGCCTCTTTGCCAAGGCCAGGGCATACTGGGCACGCCTCCTTCTGCCTACTGGGACAAGGTCAGGTTGTTCCTCCTCCGAGTCAACCCCTGCCTGTGGTGGCCTTGGCAATGGTGGGGGGATGTTTGGCCCAGCCCTGTGCTGGTCCTGCTGCAGCTGTTTCTGCAGGATCATATTATGTAGCATAGCACATATCATGATCATTTGGGTACATGTAGTTGGTGTGTACTGCAAAGCTCCACCAGATGTGTCCAGACATGGAACCGTGACTTGAGCAGCCCAAACACACGCTCTATGATATTACGTGTTTGTGCGTGTGCCTCATTATGGCGTTCCTGTTCAGGTGTGTGTGCATTTCTGATGGGTGTCATCAGCCACGGCTCAAGTGCATAACCTGCATCCCCACTAGGTGTCCGTGTGGGAAGTCCCCATTGGCAAATGATTGGTACAGCTCGTCAGATGCCAGATGTGGGAATCGTGGTAGCTCCCAGGGCAGCCAGCACACACATTCATTATTATGCCCTGGGCATCACACCGCGACCTGGCAGTTGATGGAGGGTATCCCTTGCGGTTAATGTAGACTCTACCCGCTCACCGGCTGGTGCTTTGATGCGTATGTGCGTGCAGTCTATTGCACCCAGCACCTCAGGGTATCCCGCTATTTGCTGGAAGAGACGCATATTGCTGGCCACAACCTCACGGTCATTAGGGACATATATATGATCACTGACATGTGGTGACATGGCATCCAGGAACTGGTGCAGTACCCTGGAGGCTGATGCCTGTGATATCCCCATCATATCACCAGTTGGTCTCTGGAAGGTACCTGTTGCTAGTATTCTTAGGCCAACACATACCTTGGTTTCCACTGGGATGGGTTCCCCTCTGTTGGTTCTGTGTGTGAGGTGTGGCCTGCACAGCTCAACAATCTGCTGCAGGAGCTCTCTGTCCACTCTATAGCTCTACTATCTCCAGCTCATGTAACCCATGGTAGGTGACCCTGGGCCTGTATACTCTTCTCCTTCTCCTCACTCTGGGTTGTCTGTCAGCATCTGCATTGTCACCACCCTCAGCAATTCGCCTATGCCTGATTATAATAGCCATGGCAGCCCCTAGCATTTCTGCTCTGAGTTCAGCTTTATTTCAGTTTTCAATTCTGATAGCTTAGTTTCTGGCAGTATCTCTTGTGAGAAACAGCCTTCACTGCTCTTTGTTGTGTTTTAAGTGCTGGGCTGGGCTTCTAGTCTGCCTGTGTAATTGCCTGCTTGTAATTGTTTCCACCAATTAACTCCAGCAGTATTCCCTGGCAGTTTCCTGTATTTTGGTTGTTTCCTGTTTCCTCTCTGTTTCCTGAGGGGAGCAATGTACACACCAGCTTAAACACGCTCACAATCACTTAAAGCGCACATCCTTGCGGTGTTACCGCGCACACATCCTTACACGGTGTTAGCTAGGCTGATTCATGCTAAAGCACGCGCACACTGCCTTACACACGCCGCACGCAAACCGTTGTAAACAGTTTGCAACACGCTCCCACATGTTGAACCTGCCTTACGGCAGCGTACGCAGCGCATACACGTATATCAAGAAACTTGGAGTGTAGGGATAGCGTATACCCTCAATTTCTTGACTTTCCTAGTGTTCTGTTGGGACACACCTCCCCCCTGATGTCTGTCTGTCATCTGTTACCTTACATTGCCCTCCAATCTGGGACATTTCTTTCTATCCTTCCCCTCCGTGATGTCACCTACCTCTTACTCTGTTCCTCCCCCTTCTCTAACTCTTACACTACTCAGAAAGTGCTCATTACCTATGTGGCAGTGTGATTCAGTATTGTAACCCTCATTTACATAGGATTGCCTAGTAATGCTTAGTTACATATCTTACACGGAGCTTCCCCCCCTTGACAACCACTAAACGGAGGCCATATTGTTTTAGTCTGCAAGTCCCTCCATTGACATTCCATGTAATACATAAATCCCACAATTGTGGGCTTATAAGCTTCGGTTTTCAGTTTTAGGTAGCGCACCCCGTTTGCGCTGGTGTGCGCTTCAGTTAAACACAAAAATCGTGAAAAAAAAAGTTAAATAACTTATTTTTGCAACACTTTTTCATGCCAATGGCCACATATTTGGCCATTGGCATGCTTAATGACACATATGCACCCTTTATTTGGAGCTGACATAGCTCCGTTTTTGTTTTTGCAGAAATGTACTCAGTTGTCAGCTGAGTACATTTCTGCAGCTAACACGTCCGTTACACGGACTGGTTTCTGCTTCGTGGATCGCTCAAATACCTCATTTGCATATCTTGGAGCTGCAAATGAGGTATTGAGCATTTCCACGCCCAGTCCGTGTAAGAGACGTGTTAGCTGTCTCTTACACGGAGGTTTGGGCTGTACCTGAATCGGGAGGCTTACACGGAGGCTTACACTACTCTTGAACTCCGTGTAAGCCTTCCTGAATCTGGCCCAAAGTGTTAGAAAGTAAAAATAGTCTGGATAGTATGAGGAGGCAAGGATGGAAGGAAAACAGGAGAACTGGGACATGTGCCAGGGCGGATTCCCTTCACAAGCTCAAAGTTTCAAAATTTTGAAATGCAAATAGTTGAGACCATAAGATCGAGGTGTTGAAACTTCAAACATTTTCAATGGAGATCTCCGTTCAGAGTGGAATGGGAAATTTACCATTTTCCTCACTGTAGTGTGATATTGGGGTTGGTACATTTAATCAGCAGGGGTATCGGGGGTGCAGGGGGCTTGCTATCCTGCAAAAAACATACATTTTTTTTTTTTTTTTTTTTTTATTACAGTTTCGAAGTTTCAAAACTTTGATGTTATGGCCGTGACCATTTGCAGTTCAAAGTTTTGAAACTCGAGCTTGTAAAATAGATCCGCCAGGGTGACAAAAAGATGGCAGGGCATGCCTCTCAACTGTTCTTCATTTTCATGGATGTCCCTAATTTTACTCAAATTTTAGCTCTGCCCTCTTAAGCTCTCCTACAATTGGTGGCTTTTATTTATTATTATTTTATTTTATTTTACATTTGTTAACGGCTAGTCTAACTGGATACATGTCCATTTTCAGTAGAGGCCCGAGGTTAACTCAAGTTAGGACAATAAAATGAATACAATAAAGTATAAGGATACATGAGCAACTATTAAAGTATTAACAGTATGCGTAAACAGGTTATCACAGTAAAATGTACAGTGCGATACAAGAATAAATAAAGGGATGTAAGTACAATCAGAGTAGTAAAGAGAAATAAGCAACATAGTTTAAAAGGAAAATAGAGTTGCTTAATGAGTAGATGGGTTAGACATAGTAGAGTATATAGAGACACTTTGACTAGTCAGGTTTAGTGCATTGACATAACCAGTGTGTTTTCAGGAATACTTTCAATTTGTTTTGAAGAGGATAATGAGGAAAGTATGGAAGTTCGTTTGGAAGGAGGTTCCAGGCTTTCCCAATTATATTAGAGAAAGAGTCAGCTTTGTTGTATGTTTTAGTGGTATGTACTAGAAGTTTCTGAGAAGACCTTAAGGATGCTAGGTTTTTATAGGGGTGATTAGTGTAGAGAATAGGTGTTTTAGAAGGTTTGTAAAAAGAGTGTTATGGGCTATAGTTAGCTGATGGGATGTAATTAGATTTTGAAGTTCAAACCAACCTAGCTGTTTTAAAATAAGGCAGTGATGGGTTCTAAAAGGATTAGCAGTTGCAAATGTAGCTATATTGTTGTAGGACTTTTCCAATTTGTTCAGATTATTTTTGGAAAGGTTAGTAAAAATGGGTGGCATAAAGTAGAGAAGAGATTAGGTGAGTGTGTGCTATTGTGGTTCGAGCTGAAGGTAGGAGAAAGGATTTTATCCTATAGAGAGCTATTTATTGACTGATTATATAGTATTGTTTATAAGGATGTCAAAGTACAGATTATTGACAATGGTGACTCCTAATAGTTTAGTGGATGGGTCTGGAGATATAATGGTATTATTGATAGAGTTTATTGAGAAATCCAGTGGAGGATTTCTTGGTAGGAGAGAAGAGGAGGAGTTTAGTCTTTTGGGGTTTAGGAGAAGGCATCTATGTGTGAACCATTGCTCAACTGTGTTAAATACTTGTTGGGTCAGATAGAGTAGTTCAGAAGAGGAGGGGGCTGAGCATATCAGTGTAGAGTCATCTGCATATTGTATGCATGTAGCTTGGGGGATGGCTAGCTGAAGATCGTTGATGAATATGGAAAAAAGTAGAGGTCCAAGGATGGAACCCTGGGGGACTCCGAGGTTGACAGGGAGATGAATAGATAGAGACTTGTGCCATAGTACGGCCTGTTGTCTTCTATCCAGGTAGGACTGGAACCACTTAATAGAGGATGTATCTAGTGACAGGGATTTTAGTATTGTGATGAGAATTTGGTGATTTACCATGTCAAATGCTTTAGACAGGTCAATGAATAGGGCTGAAGAGAGTTTGTTAAGGTTGTGGTTGTTGTTAATACAGTCTGTGAAGGAAAGAAGGGCAGTTGTAGTGCTATGTGAGGGTCTAAAACCATGTTGACAGTTGGCTAGTAGGTTATTATGCATTAGATGATCAAGTAATTGTTTGTGGATGCATTTTTCCATGATCTTTGCCAGAGGTGAGATAAGGGCAATGGGGAGTTAGTTGGAGAGTTCTGTGGATTGTCCTCCTTTGTGGAGAGGGATTATATGGGATATTTTCCATAAACTGGGAATAAAACTTTCAGTAATAGTCCTATTGATTAGGATAGAAATTGGATAGGCAATAGCTTTGGCTGATTGTTGTAAGAATTCAGCAGGTAGTTGGTCTGCTGAGGGGGAGCAGGGTTTTAGTTTCTGTAGAAGGGTTAGAATATATGATGTTGGGACAGGTTGTAAATGAAAAGTAGGGGGTAAGGTTGGTTGTTTGGAAGGTAGAGTGAAGTTGTTAGGAGATAGTTGACTGGCTAATGTTTGTATAGCATCTGTAAAAAAGGTGTTAAAGTCATTGGCTATGTTCATTGGTGTTTTGTGTTCTGAATTTAGAGGGTTTGGAGTAGTGGATTGTCCTGGGTGGAGTAGTTGGTTAATACTAGGCCAAAATTTCTGTGGTTTATTTGTATGGGCTTGTTGGGATTGGAGGTAGTAGTTTTTTTTGTCAGTTATTATATCTTTCTTAGTTTCATTTCTTAGTTGTCTAAATGTTTGTTGGTCTATAGGGTTTTTTGTTTTTCTCCATTTTGCCCAATGTTTGTTTCTTACATTGATTCTATGTTTGGTTTCCTTAGTAAGCCAAGGAGCATGTTTGGTTTTAGTTCTAACTAGTCTGGTTGGGGCATGATGGTTGAGGATGGCAAGGAAGTTGGAGTTAAAGTAACTTACAGCTTCCTCTAGAGGTATATTTTTTAGGGGTGACCAGTTGCATGCTCTTAGTTCCAACTGGAGAAGTTCTGGGTTAAAGTACTTTTTAGACCTTATGTTTTTAATTGATGTTGTGGAGGGTAAATTGATTCTATGTCTGATGATATAGGTAAGAGTGTGGTCAATTAAGTCATCAGGGAGGGTTCCTGAGTCATAGTTGTGAGGATGATGGTTAATGAGGATCCAGTCTAATAAGGTTGATTTCCTGTTAGATTTATTTATCCTGGTAGGGGAGGTAATGGTTTGGGAATATCCATAAAGGTTAATATGGTTTGAGGGGAGGCTGCCATGAGAAGCAGGTCAGTCAATATTTGTGTCACCTAGAATAATGGTTTCTTGGGGTAGGTTTTGGGAAAGCCAGCAGAGTATATTTTCCATGGTAGCTATGTTATTTCCAGGAGGTAGATATATACAAATGACATAGATGGATTTGGAATTGTTAAGAAGAAGTTTGGAGATAAGAATTTCAGCATTAGAGTATATAAGTGGTTTGCAGTTATGAGAAGTTAATTGTAAACTAGGTTTATATAGGATAGCTACCCCTCCATCTTTCTTGGATGTACGGTCTAGTCTCAGGATATTATAACCAGGTGGGATGATTTGATTATCTTTGGTTTAGGGTTTTAGCCAAGTTTCTGTTAAGCAGAGAATATCAAAGGAATATATTTCAGTTAGAGCTTGGAGTTGAGTTACTTTGTTATTTATACTGCGCATATTAAGATGAGCAATTAAAAGCGAGTTAGATGGTCTAGAAAGGGCTTGAGTAGATGATTCTTTGGTGTTGAGGAGAGAGATGGGAGTTGTTGGGGGGCCTGGGTTAGGGTGAATATCACCATCCTTTGCAAAAGTAGTAGGCTTAGATAGTCTAGGGTTTTGAACCTACTATATAGAGATAGACATTTTGGCAGTTGAATTGTTAAACTTTGTATGTAGAGTTCTATGATATTTAGGAAGTGTGTAATTAGATGAGAATGTAATATTAGCATGACTAAGAAGTACATGTGTGTATGGAGAGGTGGTTATTTTTTGGATAGTTTAGGTTTGGGTCTAGTGGATTCTCAATTGAGGTGATAACGTGTAAGGATTAATGGAGGTTGTAGTGTGTGTGACTAGGAATGTGATATAGCATGGGATGGGTAGAGTTTTCATTATAAGGATAGATATTTGTACTTTCTTGGTAGATGAATAGTAATATATTAGGTGGAGATGAGAGAGTGATTAGGGTAAGATGTGATAGGAGGAGAGTAATGAGAGGGTAAATGTTAGATGAGTGAGGTAATAGGGGAGTTATTAGGATAGAAAGGAAAACAGGAGAGTTAAGAAGAGAATAAGTGATATCACGGGGGTTATTAGAGAGTACAGGTGAGAGAAAGGTGGTGAATAACATAACAAATATGACAATAATTAAAGTCATAAACTTATTTTACTTCAGACAATGTATATTAATTCAAGTTCTCTTATTCTGACAGTGTGAAGTTAGTAGTACTAATATTTTAAAAGGTTCCTTGATTATTTCTGGAATTGTCCCTGATTCTGTTGAGATTTGTACCTAATTGGTTGAGAGCTATGTGGCAGGGTGCTGAGTACCATGGATCACTTTGCTTTGTGTTCCATATCATCTAGTAAAGCTACCCATGTACTCACTGCATATGACATTTAAAATTTGGTTCTTCTGTGTGTGGTTTTTCTTAGTAATGCTTAGTTACATATCTTACACGGAGCTTCCCTTGACAACCACTAAACGGAGGCCATATTGTTTTTAGTCTGCAAGTCCCTCCATTGACATTCCATGTAATACATAAATCCCACAATTGTGGGCTTATAAGCTTCGGTTTTCGTTTTAGGTAGCGCACCCGTTTGCTGGTGTGCGCTGCTGTTAAACACAAAAATCCCGTGAAAAAAAAAGTTAAATAACTTATTTTTGCAACACTTTTTCATGCCAATGGCCACATATTTGGCCATTGGCATGCTTAATGACACATATGCACCCTTTATTTGGAGCTGACATAGCTCCGTTTTGATTTTGCAGAAATGTACTCAGTTGTCAGCTGAGTACATTTCTGCAACACGTCCGTTACACGGACTGGTTTCTAAGTGGATCGCTCAAATACCTCATTTGCATATCTTGGAGCTGCAAATGAGGTATTGAGCATTTGACGCCAGTCCGTGTAAGAGACGTGTTAGCTGTCTCTTACACGGAGGTTTGGGCTGTACCTGAATCGGGAGGCTTACACGGAGGCTTACACTACTCTTGAACTCCGTGTAAGCCTTCCTGAATCTGGCCCAAAGTGTTAGAAAGTAAAAATAGTCTGGATAGTATGAGGAGGCAAGGATGGAAGGAAAACAGGAGAACTGGGACATGTGCCAGGGCGGATTCCCTTCACAAGCTCAAAGTTTCAAAATTTTGAAATGCAAATAGTTGAGACCATAAGATCGAGGTGTTGAAACTTCAAACATTTTCAATGGAGATCTCCGTTCAGAGTGGAATGGGAAATTTACCATTTTCCTCACTGTAGTGTGATATTGGGGTTGGTACATTTAATCAGCAGGGGTATCGGGGGTGCAGGGGGCTTGCTATCCTGCAAAAAACATACATTTTTTTTTTTTTTTTTTTTTTATTACAGTTTCGAAGTTTCAAAACTTTGATGTTATGGCCGTGACCATTTGCAGTTCAAAGTTTTGAAACTTCGAGCTTGTAAAGTAGATCCGCCAGGGTGACAAAAGATGGCAGGGCATGCCTCTCAACTGTTCTTCATTTTCATGGATGTCCCTAATTTTTACTCAAATTTTAGCTCTGCCCCTCTTAAGCTCTCCTACAATTGGTGGCTTTTATTTATTATTATTTTATTTTATTTTACATTTGTTAACCGGGCTAGTCTAACTGGATACATGTCCATTTTCAGTAGAGGCCCGAGGAGTTAAGCTCCAAGTTAGGACAATAAAATGAATACAATAAAGTATAAGGATACATGAGCAACTATTAAAGTATTAACAGTATGCGTAAACAGGTTATCACAGTAAAATGTACAGTGCACGATACAAGAATAAATAAAGGGATGTAAGTACAATCAGAGTAGTAAAGAGAAATAAGCAACATAGTTTAAAAAGGAAAATAGAGTTGCTTAATGAGTAGATGGGTTAGACATAGTAGAGTATATAGAGACACTTTGACTAGTCAGGTTTAGTGCATTGACATAACCAGTGTGTTTTCAGGAATACTTTCAATTTGTTTTTGAAAGAGGATAATGAGGAAAGTATGGAGAGTTCGTTTGGAAGGAGGTTCCAGGCTTTCCCAATTATATTAGAGAAAAGGGAGTCGCCAGCTTTGTTGTATGTTTTAGTGGTATGTACTAGAAGTTTCTGAGAAGACCTTAAGGATGCTAGGTTTTTATAGGGGGTGATTAGTGTCGAGAGAATAGGTGTTTTAGAAGGTTTGTAAAGAGTGTTATGGGCTATAGTTAGCTGATGGGATGTAATTAGATTTTGAAGTTCAAACCAACCTAGCTGTTTTAAAATAAGGCAGTGATGGGTTCTAAAAGGATTACCAGTTGCAAATCTAGCTATATTGTTGTAGGACATTTCCAATTTGTTGAGATTATTTTTTGAAAGGTTAGTAAAAATGGGTGACGCATAAAGTAGAGAAGAGATTAGGTGAGTGTGTGCTATTGTGGTTCGAGCTGAAGGTAGGAGAAAGGATTTTATCCTATAGAGAGAGCCTAGCTTTTTATTGACTGTTTTTATAGTATTGTTAATATGGATGTCAAAGTTCAGATTATTGTCAATGGTGACTCCTAATAGTTTTGTGGATGGGTCTGGAGATATAATGGTATTATTGATAGAGTTTATTGAGAAATCCAGTGGAGGGGATTTCTTGGTAGGAGAGAAGAGGAGGAGTTTAGTCTTTTTGGGGTTTAGGAGAAGGCATCTATGTGTGAACCATTGCTCAACTGTGTTAAATACTTGTTGGGTCAGATAGAGTAGTTCAGAAGAGGAGGGGGCTGAGCATATCAGTGTAGAGTCATCTGCATATTGTATGCATGTAGCTTGGGGGATGGCTAGCTGAAGATCGTTGATGAATATGGAAAAAAGTAGAGGTCCAAGGATGGAACCCTGGGGGACTCCGAGGTTGACAGGGAGATGAATAGATAGAGACTTGTGCCATAGTACGGCCTGTTGTCTTCTATCCAGGTAGGACTGGAACCACTTAATAGAGGATGTATCTAGTGACAGGGATTTTAGTATTGTGATGAGAATTTGGTGATTTACCATGTCAAATGCTTTAGACAGGTCAATGAATAGGGCTGAAGAGAGTTTGTTAAGGTTGTGGTTGTTGTTAATACAGTCTGTGAAGGAAAGAAGGGCAGTTGTAGTGCTATGTGAGGGTCTAAAACCATGTTGACAGTTGGCTAGTAGGTTATTATGCATTAGATGATCAAGTAATTGTTTGTGGATGCATTTTTCCATGATCTTTGCCAGAGGTGAGATAAGGGCAATGGGGAGTTAGTTGGAGAGTTCTGTGGATTGTCCTCCTTTGTGGAGAGGGATTATATGGGATATTTTCCATAAACTGGGAATAAAACTTTCAGTAATAGTCCTATTGATTAGGATAGAAATTGGATAGGCAATAGCTTTGGCTGATTGTTGTAAGAATTCAGCAGGTAGTTGGTCTGCTGAGGGGGAGCAGGGTTTTAGTTTCTGTAGAAGGGTTAGAATATATGATGTTGGGACAGGTTGTAAATGAAAAGTAGGGGGTAAGGTTGGTTGTTTGGAAGGTAGAGTGAAGTTGTTAGGAGATAGTTGACTGGCTAATGTTTGTATAGCATCTGTAAAAAGGTTGTTAAAGTCATTGGCTATGTTCATTGGTGTTTTGTGTTCTGAATTTAGAGGGTTTGGAGTAGTGGATTGTCCTGGGTGGAGTAGTTGGTTAATACTAGGCCAAAATTTCTGTGGTTTATTTGTATGGGCTTGTTGGGATTGGAGGTAGTAGTTTTTTGTCAGTTATTATATGTTTCTTAGTATCATTTCTTAGTTGTCTAAAAGTTTGTTGGTCTATAGGGTTTTTTGTTTTTCTCCATTTTGCCCAATGTTTGTTTCTTACATTGATTCTATGTTTGGTTTCCTTAGTAAGCCAAGGAGCATGTTTGGTTTTAGTTCTAACTAGTCTGGTTGGGGCAAGATGGTTAAGGATGGCAAGGAAGTTGGAGTTAAAGTAACTTACAGCTTCCTCTAGAGGTAGATTTTTTTAGGGGTGACCAGTTGCATGCTCTTAGTTCCAACTGGAGAAGTTCTGGGTTAAAGTATTTTTAGACCTTATGTTTTTAATTGATGTTGTGGAGGGTAAATTGATTCTATGTCTGATGATATAGGTAAGAGTGTGGTCACTTAAGTCATCAGGGAGGGTTCCTGAGTCATAGTTGTGAGGATGATGGTTAATGAGGATCCAGTCTAATAAGGTTGATTTCCTGTTAGATTTATTTATCCTGGTAGGGGAGGTAATGGTTTGGGAATATCCATAAAGGTTAATATGGTTTGAGGAGGCTGCAGAAGCAGGTCCAGTCAATATTTGTGTCACCTAGAATAATGGTTTCTTGGGGTAGGTTTTGGGAAAGCCAGCAGAGTATATTTTCCATGGTAGCTATGTTATTTCCAGGAGGTAGATATATACAAATGACATAGATGGATTTGGAATTGTTAAGAAGAAGTTTGGAGATAAGAATTTCAGCATTAGAGTATATAAGTGGTTTGCAGTTATGAGAAGTTAATTGTAAACTAGGTTTATATAGGATAGCTACCCCTCCATCTTTCTTGGATGTACGGTCTAGTCTCAGGATATTATAACCAGGTGGGATGATTTGATTATCTTTGGTTTAGGGTTTTAGCCAAGTTTCTGTTAAGCAGAGAATATCAAAGGAATATATTTCAGTTAGAGCTTGGAGTTGAGTTACTTTGTTATTTATACTGCGCATATTAAGATGAGCAATTAAAAGCGAGTTAGATGGTCTAGAAAGGGCTTGAGTAGATGATTCTTTGGTGTTGAGGAGAGAGATGGGAGTTGTTGGGGGGCCTGGGTTAGGGTGAATATCACCATCCTTTGCAAAGAGTAGTAGGCTTAGATAGTCTAGGGTTTTGAACCTACTATATAGAGATAGACATTTTTTGGCAGTTGAATTGTTAAACTTTGTATGTAGAGTTCTATGATATTTAGGAAGTGTGTAATTAGATGAGAATGTAATATTAGCATGACTAAGAAGTACATGTGTGTATGGAGAGGTGGTTATTTTTTTGGATAGTTTAGGTTTGGGTCTAGTGGATTCTCAATTGAGGTGATAAGATGTGTAAGGATTAAAGGAGGTAGTAGTGAGAGAGTGACTAGGAATGTGATATAGCATGGGATGGGTAGAGTTTTCATTATAAGGATAGATATTTGTACTTTCTTGGTAGATGAATAGTAATATATTAGGTGGAGATGAGAGAGTGATTAGGGTAAGATGTGATAGGAGGAGAGTAATGAGAGGGTAAATGTTAGATGAGTGAGGTAATAGGGGAGTTATTAGGATAGAAAGGAAAACAGGAGAGTTAAGAAGAGAATAAGTGATATCACGGGGGTTATTAGAGAGTACAGGTGAGAGAAAGGTGGTGAATAACATAACAAATATGACAATAATTAAAGTCATAAACTTATTTTACTTCAGACAATGTATATTAATTCAAGTTCTCTTATTCTGACAGTGTCGCAAGTTAGTAGTACTAATATTTTAAAAGGTTCCTTGATTATTTCTGGAATTGTCCCTGATTCTGTTGAGATTTGTACCTAATTGGTTGAGAGCTATGTGGCAGGGTGCTGAGTACCATGGATCACTTTGCTTTGTGTTCCATATCATCTAGTAAAGCTACCCATGTACTCACTGCATATGACATTTAAAATTTGGTTCTTCTGTGTGTGGTTTTTCTTAGAGAAAGAGTATGTTTTTATTATAAAGAGGGTGTGGCTTATTTGTCAGGAAATGCAATGATAATGCTTCCAACTGGGATCAAACCAAGGCCCTTTTGCTTGTGAAGTAGAATGGGAAACACTGCACTGCAGAAAATACATTACAACATGAAACAGTGGCATCCCTATGCTCTCTCCCCCTCCACTCTCTTTTCCTTCTACTTTTCACCTCCCTCTCACTCATTCCTCTCTGTTTCTCCTTCCCCTTCCCCTTAACACATCCATCTATTACTGCTCTCCTTCCCTCTGTCTATTCCCTTCCTCTCTGTCCCCCACATCCACTAAAATAATAAACAGTTTCACCATAATGAATATTTTCAGCTAAACGCCAGCAAAGAAAAGCTTGTGGTTGTGGCTATGAAATCACAGAAGTACAGCATCATTACCAAATGACAGAACTGAAAGATTTTTTTGAAACAATATATTATTCAAAAAGCAATAATGTCCAGAAACACATCCCTGTGAAGCATTCATTCATGGCATTGAGTTAAGGACCTGCTCAGAATGTCTGCCACAATGTGGCTGAACAATCTTTAAATCTGTATTCTGTTTCTGAAGATCTGAATCTGATTATATCTCTGAAGAGATATAAACTACCTGAACAGTCACTTTGATACTTGACAGCAAGATCCCATACCAGAAGTGCCAGCCAGCAAAGAAAATAAGATCTGGTTCCTCTCTGTTTGTCGATATACCACATCATTGTGGTATTGTCTGTGAACACCTTGAGAGGCCTCTGAGAGAAAAGAGGATGAAAAGCCTGAAGATCCAGCATAAGAGCTCTCATCTCTTTGACATCAATGTGCTAATTCTGCTGAAGAGGCGACCACACCCTCTGTACTTTTAAGGAGCCAAATGTTGCTCCCCATCCCACATCTGAAGCGTCTGTGAACAGTTTCTGAGAGGGTAGAGGGGGATGAAAAGAGAAACCTGGATTCAGAGACAACTGCTGTATCCACCAGTGAAGCTCCTTCTTGAGACAAGGAAGAAGAGGAACTACAAAGTCTAGAGGATGTGTGTGTTGAAGCCACACTGAAACTCCCTGCCTGTAATGGAGGCCAGAGGAAGAAGACTTTGAAAGAAAGAAATGAGAGTTAAGGCCTTTGGACGAGACAGGGATGCCAGCATAGGCACTGTCTAAATCCTGCAACCCAGAAAGACATGATCCTGAGAAGAAGTCAGGGAAGACATTTTGAAATTTATGGTGAACCCTGTGCTCTGAAGAAGAGAAATGACAAAATGAAGATTTTGCAAAAGGATCTCTGGAGAGTATGCCTGAATTAGCAAACTATCCAAGTAAGGAAATATTTGAATCCCATGAACCCTGCAAAAAGCAACTACAGGAGCTAGGCATCTGGTGAATACCCTTGGGGCAGTAAAAAGGCCAGAGGGCAAAACAGAGAACTGAAAATGCCAAGAAGCAACAGTGAAACACAAAAACTTCCTGAATAAAAAGGGTGGATCAGAATATGAAGATAAGCATCCTTATAGGCCTGAGGGAGCAAGAGAGGAAACAGAGTCCGAAGGGACAACATCCAAAAGGATGGCACCTTCAGAAAAGTGTTTAGATGAGAGAGGTCTAGAACTGGTCTTCAAGTACCCTCTTTTTTGGGCACTAAAACATTCTTGAGTAATAGCCCTTCCCCTTTTGGGACACAGGTACTTCTTGAAAAGTACCCTGAGTCAAAAGATTGCAAAAGACCTCTGTGAAAAAAGGAAGTTGTTCCAGAGGAGGCTGAGGAATGCCCATAAAAGGGGGATGGGATTTCCACACCATGACATATCCCTGACAAATGATGGACAGAACCCAGGAATCCTGAGTAATCTGAAGCCAAACAGAAAAAGAAACAGAAAGGTGAAGGGAAAGAGGAATGTGGCTGGGAAGAGATGGATAGTCATACAGCACCTGGTTTATCAGGAAAGGAAGGCTTCTAAATCCCTGAAGTCTGAGTGGCCTTAGCAGGAGGAGCCCATTTGCCACTCTTTTTAACTTTAGTAGAAGGGTGAGATTGCCTACAAACAAAGGCTGGCTTATTGGGATAGTTTCTCTGAAATGTAGGCACAGGATAAACAAACACATGCTTAAGCTCCTGTAAGGCCTTCCCCTATCCTGAAGGGACTTAAACCAGTAGCTGCTTCCCCCCAAAAAGTTTATTATCCAAAGAAGCATCCATCAACTTAGCCTTAATATCATCAGGTAAGGGTTGAAGCCTAAAGCCAAGAATACCTCCTTATCACTGAACCAAAAGCATCAGCCCTAGAAGAGGCATCTGCTGCATCGTAACTACATTTGATAGAATGATGAACCACTTGAGAGGAAGTCACTAGCAAGGAAAGAGCAGAATTCTTACACTCAGAGTCTGCAAGATCAGAAATAAGCTGACAGGCCTGAGAAAGGAGAGCCAACACATACCTGGACATACAGGTCTGATAATTAATAGCCCTAAAAGGTAGGGTAGCAGATGTGTAAACCTTCTTACCCAGTCTTTCTGTGGATCTGCTGTCCTTGTCAGAAGGCAGTAACTTGGGCAAAGAAAGCAATTGAGATGGTCGGTCAGAAGCTACAGACACCACAGAGGGGTTAACAGCAGGACATTTGAATAAAAGGTTACAGCCCTCAGGCACCCAATAAAACCTATCAGGCTTCTTGGATCAGGGGGCAGAGAATAAGGTGCTTTAGAGGCATTGGAAAAAGCATCCTACAAAGCAGCCAAAACAGGAGGAATAGCAGCAGGTTTAGGAGATTCCATATGCAGCAACTCATAGTACCTCCTATGGATATCACAGACCTAAGCACAGTCTTGCTTAAATAAATGTCATCATCCTAGGGATTGTGCCCTCAAAGGCAATTTCCCAAAAGGCATATGAGGACTGTTAGATTTCTCCTCCTCCTCTGACCCATAGCTCAGAGGAGAAGGAATTTGAGTAGAATAAGCCAGGGATTCTTCATCAGACTCCCACTCTTCCTCAGAAGAATCCTGTTCTCTAGGTCTTTTAAGGGGAGTAGAAGACCAAGGAGGAGCAGGAACAAAAACCCCCTGAGCAGGTTTTAACGACATTAAAGCATTAAACAACCCCTGAGTAAAGGCCTGCCACTCACTTTGTATATCCGTAGAAGCAGAAGAAACAAGATTATTTTTTTTTTGTTTCTTCTTTAAGGGAACGTCTACCCTATAAAACTTAGAAGGCTGTGACCCAGGACAGTATTCAATAACTGTAGAAGGAACTTCTTCCCTAACTAGACTCTGCAGAACTCCCCTAGGTCCCTCAGAAATAATCAACCGTGGTTCCCCCTGAACGTCCGAAAAGCATGCCTGCAAAATTTCATTGGACGTGCTGCCAGCTGGATCCTCCCCAGCCTCCAACCCAGTCACAGCAGAGGAATCTGACAACAAAGGTGGAAGAGCCTCTGGGCTCTCACTGACCTCGGGAGAAACACCTGGCAGAGGCTGGACAGTGGAAGATTCCGGTCTTACTTTTCACTTTTTTCTTCCCTAACAGCTGACCCTTGGGGTGGGATGTTCTTTCCATTGTATCTTTAGTGAGAAACTTAAAACTCTGGTTCTCAAGATACAAGGAAAGGGAAGAAAGCCTACAATGAATGGTTTTCAGAACAAAAGCCTGCTAAATAGGACCGGTTGTATGGTCATGAGAAGCTCCTAGGCAAAAAAGTCACTTATTGTAGTGGTCTTTATGGGGAATCTGCCTCCCGCACTGGCATTTACCCTTCTTAGATGACATTAACCTTCCAGGAAAATAAAGAGATAAGATAAAACAAAACCCCAACTGGGTACTTATCTGCAATGGCCTGGAACCAGCAGGAATATGTAGGCATTACCAGAGAATGAAAACTGCATTCAACTGGCAGAAAATGAAATTAGGTATTCAGACTAACAATCTGGAAATGCGTTCGGACTGACAGCAAAGAAGTTCTGAGGACGGTACATCCAGACGTCACTTTTATGCCCTACACTATACAAGGATCATAAGGGTGATGTTTGTCATACCTTATAACAACAGTAGGCTTTGGTATCCTGGCCGATGTATGGGTTTCCATGCCAGGGACTCCCACAAGTAATGAATACTGCAGCAGTGAAAGTAAGGATATCTACAGATATACCTAAAAAAGAGCACCAGGATCCAAGCCGTGACTATACGTACAAACATCTACAAATGTGTGCTTTCCAGGAACTGAACCACAAATGTATATATTAAAATATACAACACCTGGTGGTGTGGACTTCTGCTCTAGTATATTGTCACTACTGAAGTGACACCCCAACCCCACGTACAAAAATGGGGAAAAAGGGGCTGTAGATGGATTAATACACAAAAAGCATTTTTTAGGAGTGGTTCTGATAAAGAAAAGTATGTAGGTTCATGCCTGGCACTCCTGTGGCTTATTTTATAACAACATAGATTTGTTAGTTATAATTTTATAAGTCAGACGCATTTTCACTTTTTAAGTGTAACTGAGTGTCTTGTGGAAAATGATGCACCTGTCTAGCTGGCGTTAAGTGTGATGCCACCATCCAAAAGATAGACAATCAATGGTATGCCACTTGCACAAAGACATGAAAATGAAAGAGAAGGGGAAGTCAGACACTCAGCAAGACCTGTTACATCACACAACAAACTGTACGGATAAAGTATCAGTGCACTCTACTCCATGAGCATTGTGAAATAAAATGGCAGAACAAACAGGACAGTTTATTAATCATTGTCACTGGAATAAATATTAACCAGTGGGCATAATTATATTGTAGTACCCCTCCAGTTGGAATGTGCAGAAATGGGCATGGCCTGTGTGACTGACATGCCAAATGGCCGTGATGTCATATGCAAATGGTTTTACAACTGACTGACATGTAGATTTGCCAGCGACATCATGCATACATGCATACATGACACACATGGAAATTACCCCTGTGCGTATGATTTGTGAATGCTTCATGATGCTTCCACCCTTTAACTTATCTGAGTATTTAACTGGGGTGTTTTATTAAAAACCTAAGTTGCGTGATCCTTGGTGACTTTTTTGTACCTCTGGGTGGACTGCACCTACAAAGTTGAGCTTTGATGGCATTTCCTTTCTTTTTCCACTCCTATGACATTTTCTTATTTTGTTTGGAGAGGCTGCCCTGTACACTCAGGAAGGTACAGTTTGGACTGATCTAGCTAGAGTTACTGTTGTAGGGCTCTGTTTAGGGAATTTTGATCGGATAATTTGAACTTTGGTTGTTTCCTGTTTTTTTGCTTTAAAAAGCCTGTGTTTGAACCAGTTTGTGCTTGTTTACTCAAAGCTGCAGTGAGTTAGGCCTTCTGTCCTTGCTCTACTGTTTTCCAAATACCTGCTGAGAGACTAAAAATTATAAATGCTTATTTTCAACTTTCTACACTTTCTAATTAACTAAAACAATATTTGATGTATATTTGTTTGTTTAAACTGTGCAACTGTATTTTACTGCATTTTAGATTGTCTGCTAATTGAATTCCTCTTACAACTGTAATTATGTTCATCTGTATGTTTTGATCATTTTACTCATTTGCTGCACTTGAATAACACTAGCATAGACTAGGTTCAGGTTTTTGCAGAATCTAGTACTGTTTGTGAACTTTGGAGCTTGTAAAACAGTTAATTGGTTTGTCTGGAGAGGCCTCCATGTACCTTTGTGGCAGGAAGGCACAGTTTGCACTGACTTAGCTAGAGTTACTCTTTCAGGGTTCTATTTAGGGCATTTTGATTAGATAATTTGAACTTTGGCAGTTTGCTGTTTTTCTGCTTTAAAAAGCCTGTGTTTGAACCAGTTTGCACTTGTTTGCACCTGTATGTGCATAGAGCAGCATCGCACACTACTGCGCAGAGGGCTTGCTGGTTACAGATGCCTGCTCTCTAGACTCACACATATTGCCTAAGCCAGAGCTCTTCATGCCTAACCCTACTAATACCTTCCCCTGCTGTATTCCCTTTTCAAATGTTATAGCCAGATCAAGATTATTCTAGGACCATGAACTGCCGGTTTCCCTCTTCTCCTACCAGCCTGGTTGACATGGGTTTCCTGAGGCAATGTAGTAACTGCCTCATGTACACTGACAACCTCCTACTTCTAAATCATTCATGTACCATTTGTGAGAGATTTACCTACATTATGAATCTGGAATCACAGATCTCTTGCACAATAACTGTACAATAGAAGGAAGAAATTGCTGCAGAAGAGAGTAAAATCCCATGAGTGGAGGAGCTCCCTGGTCAGCCTCAGTAAGAAGCTGAGATCCCTTATAAGATCCTCCAAAGCTAGAAATGAAAACAAAATCACCACTGATTTTAAGGACAACCACAAAGCATTCTATAGCTATGTCAAGAATCTCAATGGCAACACCCAGATCTGCTCTGAGTTACAGCACAACAGCACAAAAATTACAGAATCAACTGATATTGCCAACATCCTGGCAGATAGGGTCAGTACTAACTTTACTCCCCCCCTCACCCCTTAAAAGGCCCATATCTATACAGGAAGAATGCAGAGTCCCTGTAATCACAACTGCGCAGGTAAAAGCTGCACTCTCTAAAGCCAAAAACACAGCATCCATGGGACCGGACAACATCCCAGGCTACATTTTACACGAACTTCAGAATGAACTGTCTCCCCACCTAAGCACCATGTTCAACCATCACATCAAGCTTTGTGCCCACTGAATGGTGATGGTGTACAGTAACAGTTATCCCACTCCACAAAGGGGGAGCCACCACTGATCCTGGGAACTATCGCCCTATTAGCCTGGCGAGCCTGGTCTGCAAGGCCATGGAACTCATAAACAAAGACATTGGTAACCTCCAAACTCTGGATCCCACTCAGTTTGGGTTTGTGAAAGGCAGATCATGCCTCCTAAACCTGATCGACTTCTTTGAGGCAGTCACCAAGGCCGTAGATGAGGGTAAGGTGGTTCACACATCCTATCTTGACCTCGCCAAGGCTTTCAACACCATCCCTCATTCTGGAATTATAGCTAAACTCACTAAACTAGGTATAAATCCCTAAGTCACAAGATGGGTCGCCAACTGGCTTACTGACAGAACCCACACTGTAAAAGTTGCACACGCCAAATCTGACCTCAAACCAGTGACAAGTGGAGTACCACAGGGTTCAGTCCTGGGACCTCTCCTGTTTGGTATCTACTTCTCTGAAGTACAGGCTGACACAGAAGGCCTCTGGCTAGTGAAGTTCTCAGATGACTGCAAACTAGGAGCCATAGTTGAGTCCCCAAATGATCTGGAAATCCTACAGAAGGGCCTCGCTGAGACAGATGCCTGGTGTCAGAGCCATGGCCTCATGCTCAGTGCCAAAAAGTGCATTGCCATCCCCTTTGGTAAAAACTCTGTACCCATGAACTACTACATAGACAGCAGTCTACTTAACACCAAATGTGTGATAAGAGACCTTGGGACCCAGGTGGACAGTAGTCTGTCCTTTGATAGTCACATTGCCACAGTAGTCAGGAAGTCCTTCTAGATGGCACACCTCATCATAAAAGGATTCTCATCCAGGAAAAAAGAGGTCATTTTTCCCCTTTACTCGACACTCATTAGACCCATTATAGAGTACAACGCCCCTTTTGGAATGTACCTCACAAAACATCTGCAGCAGCTGGAAAAGCCACAGAAGTACCTCACAATGAGGATTACTGGCCTCAAACAAATGCCCTACACTGACCGTTTCACAAAACTGCAGCTTTACTCCGTAGCATATCACCTACTCCGAGGTGATCTCTGCCTAACATATAAAGCTATGTCAAACCCAGAGCTGTTGGACATGCTACACCTAAAGAAATCCCAATCCCTCTGAGCTACATGCTCTAGTGACCTAAACCTTATCACCACAATAAACAGAACATGCTGGAGGGATCGATTCCTGTCCCAGAGACTTCCCATACTCTGGAACAGGCTACCCATCTATGTCAAGCAAAGTTCTTCATTAACACACTTCAAGAAAAATCTTGATGAGTGGATGGGAAATAGGAAATACACCCCAGGGATCACTTATGTGTCTCTGCTCAACAGTGGCACAGGAAAATAACTTTCTTAGGTGGCGTAAGCCAGGGAACCTTGTTGGATAGGCTTACGTAGGCCCTCGGGCCGATAGGTTCATAGGTAGGTACTAGGCTATGAACCTAATAGACAGCAATACAGAGCGGGTTGTCAGCCCACCTGCCACAACTCCTACTCATGATACACAGCATACACATAGACCAACATATGCAGAGGTACGCACAAAAAAATTACCTAAACACCAGAGACCTCCAAAACACATATATACTAAACCAACCATAATACCCAAAACACACAATACACATAATTACACAAGCAGAAGTCTCTCACCATCAAAGCCCATAAGGCAACACACATCCACTCCAAATATCTTAGTCATAGAAGACTCTATAGTGAGACACACAGACATCCCCCTCACCAAGCTGAACAATGAGAAAGTCACAGTCAGCTGTCTATCTGGTGCCAGGATTTATCAGATCATGTAGGCACTCAAGTCACTCAACAACAAGTGCCGTTATGATTTGGTCATAGTTCATCTTGGTGTGAATGACTTGAGACATATCTCCGTGGACTACATGAAGAGAGACATGATTGAGCTCTCTGATTGTGTCACACGCAGGTATGTCCCTAGCCTTGAGCAGCATATTACCCTCACCTAGAATGATACCATAATATAAACAGAAAATCATTGACTTCAGTAATTGGCTTAGTTTCTGGTATCATCCTAAGAGGATCCAGTTTCTGTCAACCTGGGATGACATGATCGATAGACCTCGATGCTTTGCCAAAGATGGTCTTCTTCTGTCACCCCTGTAATTTCAGCTACTGGCAAAAGGTCTTGCCAACACCATAGTGCCTTTTTTAGGCAATGTCATAAGGACAAAATTCCTGACTTAACAATTTCATCAAAAAACGACCTCAAGGTTATGCTGCTAAATACTAGGAGTCTTAGCATGAAACTGCACTCACTGGAAGCAGTCCTTATCTTGGAAGGTGCTGACATCTGTGTAGTCATGGAAATCTGTTCCAAGGCTGTGGAGAGCACCCCAGCCATACCAGGTTACATACCCTATCACATGTTCAGACCATGAACAGAAGGTGTGAAAACTAAAGGAGGTGGTGTATCAATATTCATTAAAGATAAATACACCTCCAGATTTGTTAAACAGTATGATTCCCTGGAGACACTTCAGGTCCAGCTAACTGTTAGCAGGGCACCTATTCAAGTCATTGCCAGCTAAAGGACCCCCTCAATGAATCAGGACACCCACTCTGCCTACTTGGATCTACTGGAATCCATCAAAATACATCCGAACACCATGGTTCTGGGTGATTTTAACTACCCATACACTTACTGGGTAAATTATTCATGCTCAAACTCACTTTTCCAAACACTCATTGAGTTCATTAATTCCAGTGCCCTGGACTAGTTGGTGGACACCCTCACCAACATCTTTGATCTAGTCCTTATCAATATGGGGGAGCTTTGTAGCATCTCCACTGTGAGGACTTCCCTTGTCAGATCTGACCACAAATCAGTCTCATTCGAAAGTAACTATCTCACCTGACCCCCCCCCCCCCCACAGCAGCAACTTAACTAAAGAACTTCTCCACAGCAGATTATATCCTTCTAAGGGATGGTATAAATAGCGTCACTGCACCTCCCCTCTCAGATGGAACTGGCAATTATGCTGAGTCCTACAACAATGCTTTTTACAGATACCTGTATAACTGCATTGGTGCAGCTGTACCTGATAGGACCAAAACAAGCTCTTCAAGGAAGAGCAAACCTATCTGGTAGACAACAGCCATTAACAGGCTTTATAATAAGAGGAAGAAATTGTTGCCCAAAAGTAAGAGGGAGCGAGCCCTAAACTGGAAACACTCCCTCCTCTGCTTAAACAAGCAAATAAGACTTCTTGTGAAGTCTTCCAAAGCAAACTACGAATTCAAATTAGCATCCTCAACCAAGGACAACCATAAGGCGTTCTTTAGTTACAGCTGTAGCTTAAAAGGTAAGACCAGTTTTTTGCTGAACTGGTAGTCAATGATACCACATACAATGAGCCTGTGGACACAGCAAACCTGTCAGCTGACAGCTTCTGTGAAAACTTCACTCCCCTGTCTCCATCACACATACCCCATGGCATTCTTTCCACCTGTTCCCCACCTTGTATCTCTGGAGAGCAGGTCATATACGTCCTCCCTAAGGCCAAAAATACAGTGTCTATGGGACCTGATAACATCCCAGGCTGTGTCCTACATGGGCTGTAACAAGAACTAGCAAAACCATCGGTTAGTAGTCTAAGCACCGGCTTCATCCCAGCTGAATGAAAAAGGGCCACCATTATCCCCCTACACAAAGGTGATGCTTCCACTGCCCTGGGAACTGTAGCCCTTTTAGCCTGACTAGCTTATCTGCAAGGCCATGGAGTGAATCATCATGGACCTTATCAACATAAATATAGGTAATCTCCAAACACTTGACCCTTCTCAGTTTGGATTTGTTAAAGGGAGATTTTGCTTGTTAAACCTGGTGGACTTTTTCGAAAGAGTCACCAGAGCCTTGGACAAGGGAAAAAGTGTGCATACAGCTTACCTGGACTTGGACACTATTCCTGCATTATTGACAAACTCACCCAGCTAGGTATCAACCCTTATATCATTAGGTAGGTCACCAACTGGCTCAGCAACAGAACCCATACAGTCAAAATAGTGGAATCCATCTCAACAGCAGACCTGTAACCAGTCGTGTTCCACAGAGATCAGTCCTGGGACCTCTATTGTTCAGAATCTATTTCTCCAAAGTACAAGCAAAAACTAAACTTCTGTGGCTGACAATGTTTGCTGATGACTGCAAACTGGGAGCAGTCATAGAATACCCTAACAATGTCAACATCCTACAAGAGGGTCTTATGCAGACAAATGACTGTTGCCACAGTGAGGGCCTTAAACTCAATGCAAAAAAATTTACTATCATCCTTTTCGGTAAGAGCGATGTTCCAGCTAACTACCACATCAACAGATATACCCTAAGCACGCATTCAGTGGTGAGAGACCTGGGCACACAGGTTGACAGCAACCTTACCTTTGATCACCACATCTCCACAATGGTAAGAAGGGCATTCTATATTCCTCATTTATTTATTATTTTACTTATTTTATTTTTTTACATTTGGTGACCAGGAAAGTCATACCGGACACAAGTCCTTTTTTAACAGAAGCCCAGGGAGAAAAGTTCCACATTTATGAATCAGTACATAGTACAATAAAATGACTGTATACAATATGATGAATGATACACATAAATTATACACAGATGCTAATACATACAATTTACAAGTAAGGAAAAAGCATTATCTTACAAAAAGTGTGTGAAATATACAACAATTCATACATATCACATGTCAGAATGATGTAGAACAGTTTCAATATATCATATGTCAGAGAATCAATCATCTCATAAGTAAGGGCATTGCCTCCAGAAAGAAAGAAGTTATAACCTCCCTGTACTCTTCACTCATCAGGCCAATAATTGAGTACTATGCCCCTTTGGTATGTACCTTTCCAAGCACCTGCAGTAATCGAAAAGACCACAAATGTTCCTCACAAGAAGGATCCAAGGTCTTCAGCATCTGTTGTATGCGGATCAGCTGAAATCACTGTCACTTTACTCCATTTCATACGGACTACAGAGAAGTGATTTCTGCCTTGTGCATAAGCCAATCTCTGACTCTGTTTATTGGAAATGCTGCATATCCATAAGTCCAATGGCTCACGGGTTACTCACTCTAATGACCTTAATCTGGTATGTGACATTAATAGAAGCTGTTGGAGGGACAGATTTGTCTCACAAAGGTTACCACACCTGTGAAGCAGACTTCCAAATCATGTAAAGCAGACTACCTCTTTGGCCCTCTTCAAGGGCAATCTGGACAATTGGATGGGTAACCATAAATTCACCCTGGGGATTCCACCTGTGTCTCTTGGACAAGGGCAATATGTGCTGATCATGGAAACAAGGACAGAACTTAGTTAGGCTTGTAAGGGCCCAAGGGCCATTAGCCTAACTTCCTACGATCCTATGATGATTTTGTAAACAAAAATTAGCAGGGTATAACTCTCAACTGCAACACATTACTAGGAAAGTTCCTTGTTCTGAATTTTTAAAAATGCCATACTCCTTCACATTAAAAAGGGTACTTACGTATTATCGCAACCACATTCCAAACATGTCATGGTTGTACATACAGTGCTGACAAACCACAATGAATAGGTCGCAGACAACGTAAGTACTAATAAACACAGTTAAACTGAAGTGATTTCTTATGTGTAAAAGGGCTTGTTAATGAGCATGTATTATCGCACAACTGTTCCAAACAATTCACTGCAGTAAAGACCTCACAGAAAACGTAACCACAGAAATTTGTAGTAATGAACACACTGAAACAGAACTATACAAAATGGGTTATGTGTAGAACAGGTTGTTAAACAACAAATATTAATAAGAAAATGTCTGCATAAATGTACTTTACCCCTTGCTGACATCAGTTGAGGAATACTATGGGGTGCATCCCTACTCTTTAATGGAGTAGAAGGCACGCATGACCTGTGAGGCATCCATTATTACAATGTATGGATACACTCACTATGTTCACATCAGTGACAGTAAAGTTCAATGAAGTTTTAGCCGATGTCATGTAGGGCAAAACCAGGATTTCAGAAATGATTATTTTTTTTTTTTTATTTTTTATTTAACATTTGTTGACTGGGAAAGTCAGTTAAATGTAATATATAACATTAATAACATGTGTAATGGTTATAGTTTTACATTTGCCATCGGAAAGTACCACATACAGACCAAAATGTATGATTTGTCTGGAAGCACAACATGCCATGTTGTATGAGTGAAATCATTAACTGTGATGGCACACTAACACTGTTTCTTTCATTACTATACAAATAACATGTTAACTTGTAAAGGAAAACTAAATAACAATGTCATGAATCACATTTGCCAAAATAGCATTACATTATTTTGTAACGGCATATGAATATATCAACAGTGAGTTGTTTGGAACATGGTTGCGATAATACGCAAGTACCTTAAAAAGATTTATCAGGCATTGTTTGTTATGATGTTTCCATTCTTTATCTAATCCACTTATTTAACCAGGGAGTTTTATTAAAATCCTAAGTTGCATGATCCTCCCTGACTTTTTATTTATTTATTTATTTTTTTACTCCTGGGTGGGCAACACCTAGAAACAAAGTTGAGCTTATAGCAGGCATAATTCTGGTTTTGATCACATAAGTGAGATTTAACAACAGACCGCCTGCTGTCATCGGGTTTAATGGCCCCTCACATTGTATCTCTTGCTAACACCCAGCTGAAATCTGCCAGTCGATTACTACCCATTTTGTCCTTCAAATGCCATGTTTTGTCACTGTTTTCTGCAGTTAATATTATTTAAAACACCAGCATCTGTTGTAGTTAGACAACAGAGCTTTGTAAGATGCGCAGTAGCAAGATCCATCCAAACCCTGCCCAACACCCTGCACATGATTTTCTTTTTCTATATGTGTGAATAAACATCATTAGAAGTGCTTTCTCCACAATTCGGGATTACCAGATGTAGAATAACCATTAAATTGTATGTTGCTTATTCTGAATATCAAATATATTTATGTATTTGTATTTCCCTAGTAGTGCAGTAGTGATAGTAATAGTTGTGTACAGTTAATACAGATTACCAATAGTTATATTTTTTGTAATGTTTTGCCATTTGCCTCATCTACTCGTAGCCAGTGAAGTATCTTGAGAACTGCAGTCCACATGTAAAAATGTTGAAGTTGCTCATGTATACTTCATCTGTCCTTCTTAATTTGTCATTGCAAAAGCCAAAAGGACAGATGAAGTATACATAAGCAACTTTATAATTTTTACATGTGGACAGGCTACGAGTAGATGAGGCAAACAGCAAAACATTAAATCACACAGTGTACTTCAGCGGTATCCTCAAAGCCTAACCGCAAACATATCCTGATTATCCTTGGATCAAAGGGAACCACAAACACGGACTAAATCTGTGCAAATCTAAACCTGTGTTCATATTTATGCAAACATACAAGATGTTAAGTACAGCATCCTGACTGTTAAACCCCAAAGATAACGTGCACTTACATCCTTTCCTATCAAAAGGAGGATGATAGTCTTGAGCTGGTTAAGGGATTCGATTAATATATTTCATAAAAAATGCGACAGTAAAAGTTCTAAATAGAATATCACATACACAGAATTAACTGTTCATAGTGTAACTCGTACAACCTTTCAGAATCATAGCAGAAAGCAAACATTTCCATCTTTTTTCCCAGAGGATAACAGATTAGCTTAAGTACTTAGACATACCAACTCCGAGATCACACTACTTTGACAAAAATGGTGAACTATGATTAGACAATGAATATTCACGGTCACAGGCAAATCCGCATGGCATGTCAATCATGCATTATTTGCATGCCACATCACAAACACGTCAATCACTCTGGCCATGCCCAATTCTGAGCGAAACGACCAGTGGGGTAGCATCGTAAAACAAAGCCAATAGACATAGCCATCATTTTCGTTTTAAAATTTGCATAATCCACTGCTGCTCTGTATTCGTCTTTTTATTAGTGAAGTACCTTGCAGCCAGTTCTGCACAGAAGTAGGCATGTCTGTAATGACTGGCAGGGGAAATGGGCATGGAAACGGTGCAAGAGTGACAGGTAAGCAGATATCCATGTGACAGCATGCATACATTGATTGTACCTCTTGCATATCGATGCAGTTGAACAGCATTCGTTCCAAGTTTAACAAAGTGCATAAAGGAGTGAGCGACTACTTTGTGGTTTATTTTAAAACACACTGGGCCCATCAGTATTACCTTTGTATGACTTGCACTACTGAACATACCTCTTAAATGTACAGACTTTCGCAGTATGTTCAGATTTTTTCCTCATACTTTTGGTCCATTTTCATAACATTGTGGATTTCTGGCAAATTATTGTTAAGTCATTAAAGATAGAAGTCAGAAACTACTGACAGACATTTTAGTCTTACACTTCATACCCTTCAGGAAATTCATGCTACTTCTATCAACTTTCTAAGTTGGTAAGAGCAATATATAAAAATTGTCCCTATTTTTAGGCCTTTGTCCCCCATTATTTATGGTTTTGACCAGATTTCTTGCTGTAAGAGGTTGAGAGGTATACTTACTACCCTTTCATAGGAAGCACACTGGCACCATGCTTAGTTAACAGTGAGAATGACATGTATTCCTAAAGTATTAAGTAAAGGAATCCTGTAATATGTATGGCAGTGTGTAATCAGAAAGTGTCACATTTGCGATGTTGCTACCAAAACAACTCTTTTGCAATTGCTAGTCAATTGATTTTGTAAGTTCCAAGTTAGGCTGGGGGCCTTTTTTCATACAAGTGAAAAACAATATGCACCCTAATTATTAATGACTCAATTCAGCATCTACTTATTACTATTATGGAGTGCAACCCTTTTCTTTAAGCAGTAAAAGTATTCCACCCATTAAATCTACTTTTTCCAAAAAAAAAAAAAACTGTTCCATGATTTTGATTGCTGTGTCACTTGGGACAGTAACTGCTTTGTATTGGTTAGCTTCATTCTTCATGCATTTCATCTGCTTTTAACTTCAAAGTAGTTTTTTTGGAAATGTAATTCATTCCATTGACATTTCTCAATGTTCTATTTCGTAACACATTATGTTTGGCTAGCGAACTATATGCATCATAAGTAAGTAAGATTAAGTACTTTTTGGAAATGTGCTTTGTTTGCAAAATTGTACTGAGCACACTACAGTAAAAAGAAGTTATGTACTCACCATAACATTCCATGTGTGCTGTCCATGGAGCGTATTATCATGGAACTTATAAACAAAGACATTGGCAACCTTCAAACACTGGACCCCACCCAATTTGGGTTCGTGAAGGGCCAATCTTGTCTCCTGAACTTGATTGACTTCTTCGAATCAGTCTCCAGAGCCATGGACAAGGGTAAGGCGGTCCACACAGCCTATCTAGACCTTGCCAAGGCCTTTGACACCATCCCCCACTCTGGAATCATAGATAAACTTACTAAGCTGGGCATTAATCCCTACGTCACCCAATGGGTTGCTAACTGGCTTACTGACAGAACCCACACTGTAAAAGTAGCCGACTCCAAATCCAGCTCCAGACAAGTGACAAGTGGAGTACTCAGGGTTCAGTCCTGGGACCGCTCTTGTTTGGCATCTACTTCTCTGAATTACAGGCCAACACTAAGGGACTCTGGATAACAAAGTTTGCAGATGACTGCAAACTGGGAGCCATTATTGAATCCCCAAATGATGTGGATACTCTACAAAAGGGCCTTACAGAAACAGATGCTTGGTGCCAGAGCCATGGGCTCAAGCTCAATGCCAAGAAATGTATAGTTATCCCTTTTGGGAAAAAACATGTATCTGTGAATTGCCATATAGGTGGCAGTACACTAAACACCGAAAGTTTGATAAGAGACTTAGGGACACAGGTAGACAGTGGTCTCACCTTCGATAACCACATCACCACAACAGTCAGGAAATCCTTCCATGTGGCACACCTCATCACTAAGGGCTTTTCATCCAGAAAAAAGGAGGTCATTGTCCCACTGTACTCATCCCTCATTAGACCCATTATAGAATATATATATATATATATATATAGAATTATGCCCTGTTTGGTATGTACCTCTCAAGACATCTGCAACAACTGGAAAGGTCACAGAAATACCTCACTAAAAGAATCACAGGCCTAAAGCAGATGCCCTACGCTGACCGCCTTAAAAAACTCCAGCTATACTCTGTCGCATATCGTCTACTCAGAGGCGATTTTTGCTTAACATACAAGGCCATGTCAAACCCAGAGCTGTTGGACATGCTACGCTTAAAGAAATCCCAATCCCTCAGAGCCACACCGCTCCAGGGATCTAAACCTTGTCATCACAATAAACAAAACATGCTGGAGGGATAGGTTCCTGACCCAGAGACTCCCCAGACTCTGGAATAGATTGCCCATACATGTCAAGCAGAGTGCCTCTTTGGTCCTCTTCGAAAGGAACCTTGACGATTGGATGGGAGAAAGAAAATTCACCTCGGGGATCACGTCAGTCGCCCTGCTAGACAGGGGTCCAGGGAAGTAAATAGTGTGGGAAGAAATAGCCAGGGAATTGTTATGGCTAGGCTTGTATAGGCCGTAGGGATGATAGCCTAGTACCAACCTATGAACCATCTCGCCTTCATTCTTAACTGGTGGGTTTGGAACTGATCCTCGGTTCCAACTTGGCCGTTTACAAAAGCTTGAGGTCTTCCACTGGCTTGTGACTGTATCTCTATCCTATCATGCCCTAGGAAAGCTCCCCAGATCTTGTTTGCTGATAAAACAATATATAACAGTAAAAATTATTCAAACTTAACAGTAGAGAAGAAGGTCGGAGAACATATTTTTTCCAAACTTGACCACTCTGTCCTCCAGGAGCCAAAGGCTGGGGGAAGGAGGGTGGGATTAAGAATGAAGGTGAGATGGACAACACACATGGAACATTATGGTGAGTACATAACTTCTTATGTGATGTTGTCCTATCTCACCTTCATTCTTAACTGGTGGGACAGCATCCCTAACACCAACTTTCTTGGGTGGCTCATGGAAGAATATTCTCCAGAACCATAGACCCAAAAGAGGCCCTGTTCCTGGAGGCCAAATCCACTTTGTAATGAGTGATAAAGGTATAAGACCTTGTCCATGTTACAGCAGCACCAATGGTGTCAATTGTTAGTCTAGACTGAAAGGCAGATGAGGCTGCTATGGCTCTCGTAGAATGACCCTTAACTTTAAAGGGTAGATCTTTGTTGTGAGATTTGTATGTAAAGATAATGCAAACTGAAAGCCAAGTGTAACCTTAGGTACAGGAGCACCATTTTTTTATTCTGAAAAGGAAACAAATAATTGTTCAGATTTTCTGAGGTCTTGTGTTCTGTGCAAGTAGAAATCTAATTGTCTATGTACATCCAGTTGATGTAGCACATATTCTGCATTGTTGCCATAGTTAGGAAAAAACACTGGTAGTTCTATGGACTGATTTAAATTAGACTCTGAGCATACGTTTGCTAGGAAGGATGGGTTTGTTCAAAGGGAGACTATTTTCATGGAAAAGCATATGAGGGGGCTGTATCGATAAAGCGTGTAACTCTGAAACTCTTCCAGCAGAAGTGATGGCAATCAAGCGAACTGTTTCCCATGTCAAGAACGTTAGATCACAGGATGATGCAGGTTCAAAGGGTGGGAGAATCAAACAGAATAAAACAAAGTTTAGGTCCCATAGTGGTAAAGGGGTCTTAATGTGTGGTCTTAATAAAAAAAGTGCCCTTTAGAAAAGCTTTGCATAGTCTGTGAGACATCAGACTCGGGCTCAAATCACTTACGTGAAAATTAGATATTGCTGCCAACTGAACTCGAATGGTAGCTGCAGCTGCACCTTCATTAAACAGCTCTGTCAAAAATTCAAGAATGGAACCTATGAGAGCAGAAAAGGGATCAATGTGGTTACTTAATGCCCAAAATGAAAATCTTTTCCATTTACTCATGTATAATCTCCTCATTGAAGCCTTACGGGATGACATCAAGATATGCTTCACAGATGAAGAAAGGTTAGGGAGCTTGGCTATATTTGGAATCAGAGCAGCCAAGCTGTCAATTTGATGGTTTGAGGAGAGGGATGGAGCATCCCTGACACATGAGTTAGAAGGTCCGGAACTGGGTCCAGAACCCATGGCTCCTCCTGGAGATGAGGCCAAAGGAAGGGGAACCAGATTTGATGAGGCCAGTATGGGGCAACGAGAATCAAGTTGCTTCCCAATGAGCTTGCTTTCTGAAGAATCTTGGGTATCAAGGGAAAAGGAGGGAAGGCATAGAGGAGACCTGAAGGCCAATCATGTACAACTGCATTCCTTTGTGACTCCCCCAGAGGGGGGATTAGAGCAAAATAGCTGCTGCATTTAGGCTGGCCCTATTTGCTGAAAATCATCTCCACTACTTCTTGTTTCAGGGACCACTCGTGAGGCATCAGAATTGCTCTGCTGAGTTTGTCTGTTATCACGTTGGACTTCCCCGGGATGTGTATTGCTATCAGAAAATGTTGGGATGAGGTTGCCCATTGCCATACTCTCAGGGCCTCTCAACAAAGGGGGTAGGACATGGTTCCTCCCTGTTTGTTTATATACCAAACAACTGACAAGTTGCCCGTCTGTATTGCAATAGTTCCCAGTGGAAGAGAGTCCTGAAGTGCCTGCAATGCCAAAAGCACTGCTCTGATCTCTAGGATATTGATGTGCAAATGGGCTTCATGATCCTGCCAAGTTCCTTGGACTGTCCTTCCCAGATAATGCCCCCCTCACCCTATATGGGAAGTGTCCATGGTCACTGTGGCTAAAGGGTGTGGAAGAACAAAAGGTCAACCTAATTTCACATGAGTGGAGTGAAGCCACCAGCGAAGGTCTTTATTGCAGGATTCCATTATCAAAATTTGGTGGGACATGAGTACTTCCTATAATGACCATTGACTGAATAGCAGCCACTGCAGAATTCTCATGCGCAGGTGTGCTAATGGAACTAAATTTATTGCTGCTGCCATGGTTCCCTAGACTTTCAAGACTGTTCTTGCCTGTACTCTTTTCCTGGAAAGAAGGAGCAAAACCTGATGTTGTAGGACTTGAACTCTTTCTAGGGGAAGTTTTGCCATCATTTCTGTCATATCTAGATCTGCTCCTATAAAAACGATACTTTGAGATGGCAACAAGGCAGATTTTTCATAATTTATCATGATTCCTAGGTGAGAGCAGAGCTGTAATGTGATGTCTCTTGCTTTTAGTAGTAGATGCTCGGTGGTGGAGGTTAGGAGCCAGTTGTCCAGATACGTAAACACTTGGAATCCTAGACATCTCAAGTGAGCTGTGACCACTGTCATACACTTGGTGAATACTCTGGGGGCTGTAGTGAGACCAAAGGGCAGAGCACAAAACTGGTAGTGACTGGCTCCCAGCTGAAAGCACAGATGATTCCTGGATGGCCTGTCCATTTTTATGTAGTAGTACGCATCCTGGAGGTCTATAGAGCACATCCAATTGGCTTCTCCCAGAAAGGGGGGTATTGACTGCAGTGTTACCATCCAGAACTTGTTTTCCTTACTGATTTGTTTAATCTACTGAGATCGAGTATGGGTCTCCAGTCCCCTGTTTTCTTTGGAACTAAAAAGAACCTTGAGTAAGTTCCAGATCCTCTTTGGTCTGTGGGGACTGTTTGGATGACTCTTTTGTCTAGCAACTTTTGAATTTCTTGAGTTGCTTGTTCCCTTTGACTGGGTGGAACATCCAGGATGTTCTTTATGCTTGGGGCAGGGACAGAAAAGGGTACAGAGTAACCTCTGGATACGATGCTTTGTACCCATTTGTCTTTTGTTATTTTTAGCCAGGCTTCTGGGTACAAAGATAAGTAACCCCTGACTGCCTCCAGAGATGGTCAGGTAGGCCTACCTTCAGGAGTGCTGAAAAGGCCTACCACAGAAAGAATCCCTGTCATCCTGATTTTGTGGACCCCCTCTGTCACGTGGATGGTGTCTCCCATTAACACTTCCCCTCTACCCCTGGGGGAAGAGTCACCATGTGTGTCCTGAAAAGCTCTCTGGGATTTTCGGAACCACATGTTTCTTCCCCTTTAACCTTTTGGGTAAGGCCTAGAAGGTAGAGAAAAATGGACTCCTATGACAGAGAGAGTTTTTCCTTCTTGCTCGCACCTGGTGAGTGTGTCTTTAACTTGTGGCCTGAAGAGGGATGAGCTATCGAAGGTGGCATTAACAAAGGTAGACATAAAAGGCTCCGCAAAGTCACACAAGCGCATCCAGGAATGTCTCCTCGGGGAAATTCCTGAACCCACTGCCCTGCTTGCTCCATCTGTTGCATAGGAAATAAGCCTGATGGAGAAATTAACCACAGATTTTATGGTGGAGAGCTGAGAGGAAACCTTGTTCGAGACCCCTGCAGCTACTGAACCTTGTATCTCCTAGCTCTTTCAGGAGATCTCTCTACAACCTAGTAAAATGAGTCAGATAATTCAGTGATCAGAGTGCAAATGTTGCTGAAGAGAACATGTGCTTCCTCTTTCTGACCACTGTACAAGACTCCTTGTTCGGTGGATGGACAGACGAGGATGTCTCTGAAAGTTCCATTTTTGTGGCTGCCGCTACCACCATAGCATCTTCCGGGGCACCCTTAGTAAGAAAATCCCTGTTTGCAGGAGCAGTAATGAACTTATTTGGCCTCTGAGTAACAGGTTCCACTGAGTCTGGAGACTCCCATGCCTTTTGACTAATTACTTACATGAGCTCATCAAAAGGCGGAGACACCCAAGTGGCAGGAAGGTGAGATCCAAAAGCCTTCAGGTATACAGACTCATCCTCAAAAGGGTTAACGGGCTTCCAGCCACCTCTCTGCTTAAGAATTTCCAGGATGTCTGTGAAGGGATAGCCTCAGTGGGTGACCATGGGGACCCTTCTGACTCATAGAGGTCTGTATCAGAAGTGACAGACTCCTCTGGGGAGTTTAAATGCTTCCTCTTGCAAAGTCTCTTATGAGGGGACCTCTTCAGAAGGGTATTCTGGAGAGGTTTCAGAAGAGAGGGGTTCACCCGATGGGGTATCCTGAGGCCTAGGGTCTCCACATGTTTGTGGATGGTGTGGTGCCAAGACAATCGCTGGTGCTTTTGGGGAAAGAATGTTGGGAACTAAGAGTGGAGCTGTCTGTGGAGATAGTACTCTCCTCATCACCTCAAAAGCCTCCCTCCCCAGATCCGACAAAACCTCCAGCTCCAAAGAGCCACAATGGATCTTCAGAACCAAGGGGGTTGGCTCCGAGGCCAATGTAGGAGCCGAGCTCATCCGTGCCGATGCCCCGAGAGGCAAGGTCAGATCCAATAACTGTCCGATCTGACTCCCCTCCCTGGACCCAACCAGAGAGCATCAGCCCCTAGACTCCTTGAGTTCAGAAGAAACCAAGGATGTTGGAGCGTATGTCAGGCCAGAAGAACCTAGAATAGGTCTTGGCACCGATGGTTCCACTACGATAGGTTCCAGGCATTCTGGCTCTGAGGTCCCAGGTCAGCTCAGAGGAGGAATTGATGTTGAAGGGGAGGTCCTATTCGCTTTCAAATCCCTGTGGGTTGGAGCCGATAGCAGTTTGGCCAGTGCTGGAGCCCTTAAGAGTCTGCACACCACCAGATCCACATCAACATCAGAAAGACTCCTGGAGGACAGAGAGGAGGGGGCAGGAGATCCAACCAGTTGTAGAAGAGGTGACCTTAAAGTAGGGAAGACCGGTACCAATTCCGGGTACCGGCTACGTAATTCAAATTCTATCGGCACCGATGCTGATGGAGCTGATGATGAAGATTTTTCAAGCCCAGCAATCTTTGGGTCCTAGGAAGTAACTTTGGTCAGCTTTTTTGCTGGCTCCGGATGGCCAGAAGAAGGAGATGACCTTTTTCCAGATTTGTCAGACTTGGATGAAGGAGACTTGTTCAATTTAGAAGTGCTTTGACCTTCTTCTAATGCCTCAGCAAAGGGGGACTTCAATAGACCTCCTATTATAAGCTTGTTTTTCCTTTCAAGCAGCACTCTTGAACTAAAAGAGTGGCAAATAGAACAAGATTCTTGCAGATGCACAGCTCCTAAACAGTATACACAGATAGTGTGTCTATCAATGATGGACATTTTTTTGGTTGCATTTCACACACGTCTTAAACCAAGATGGTTTGTTTCTTTATTTCCTTACACATAATGAGTATATTAAGTCAAAACAACAATAACAAATATAAGAAGAGATCACTATACTATAAAACTATCAAAACAATTATAAATATATCTTTTTTTTAAAACACAAGAAGAAGAAATATATAACAATCACAACATAAAAAGGGGAAGGGGTGGCAGTTCTGTAAGTGAAACAAAGCTGCGAAGTTCAAAAGGGAGGGAGAAAAAAATAGACCTCTACTTAAAAGGGCAATGGCAGCGCTCTAACTTACAAGAGGTGTCATTTTAGTTAGAAAGAAGCAACAGCAACAACAATTTTACTTAATAACACTCTCTAATTAAAACAAGTGTGTAAAAGACTTTAACTTGGGATGGGAAATCGCAAATTCACCCCTGGGATCTCTTCTGTGTCCCTGCTAGACAGAGGCACGTTCACTGAAACGGACAACTGGTGCCGGAGTCATGGCCTTAAACTAAATGCCAAAAAATGTATAGTCATCCCCTTTGGGAAAAACAAAGTGTCCACAAATTATCACATAGGCGGTAACCCACTGAGTACAGAAAAAGTAATCAGAGACCTGGGGACCCAAGTCGATAGTGACCTCTCATTTGACACTCACGTTGCCAAAGTGTTTAGAAAAACTTTCTACCTTGCCCACCTTATCATGAAGGGATTCACATCCAGATCAAAGGAGGTCATTGTGCCCCTGTACTCCTCCCTTATCAGGCCCATGATTGAGTACAATGCCCCATTTGGTATGTACCTCACCTGGCACTTGCAACAGCTAGAGAGACCCCAAAAGTACCTCACCAAAAGGATCAAGGGTCTCCAACATATGTCATATGCTGCCCAGACTAAAGAAACTCCAACTCTATTCAGTAGCATACTGCCTACTCAGAGGTGATCTGTGCCTGACGTACAAGGCCATGTCCAATCAGGAATTGATGGACATGCTCCACCTCAAAAAATCCAAATCCATCAGAACCACGAGAGCTAAAGATTTGAACCTCAGCACAAATATGAATAGGACATGCTGGAGGGACAGATTCATAACTCAGAGGCTTCCCATACTCTGGAACAGAATCCCAGTTTATGTTAGGCAGAGCCCCTCACTGACTCTCTTCAAGAGAAATCTTGACAAGTGGATGGGAGATCGTAGGTTTACCCCAGGGGTCATCTCTGTGTCACTACTAGACAGAGGCACAGTAAACTAATTCTATTATGTAAGGGGGTCTTCACTGTGTCAGTACTAGACAGAGGCACAGTGTTCTAAATCTATTCTGAACACTTTTGTACTATTACATGGGGTGGCGAAAGCCACATCACTATGGCTAGGTTTATAAATGCCCCAGAGCAGATAGCCAAGTACCAAACTATGAAACTATAAAAGGGTACCTTCTGTGACCTACTTTACAGAGGCACAGTAGGCTAATCTAATAGGGAGGCGGAAGCCAAATACACTCTGGCTAGGCTTCTAATGCCTTAGGGCAGATAGCCTAGTATCTACCTATGAACACAAAAAATTAAGCTGGGATAGGGAGTAACACAGCCAGGCCTGAAGAAGAAAAAATGACGGCCAGAAGCAAACAGAAGAGCGAACTCTCTTAAACTGAGAGAAAACTACTTAAACACTAATTGCTAACTAAATAACAGCTAAAAACAGTAACTATATTAAAAATTTTAAGAAAACATTATTCAACATACGCAGAGGTTCTAAATAAAAATCTGCAAAAGCAACAGAGACCTCCAAAGCAGATACCCAAGCAACCTCCACACCCCATCACAAACCATAAAACACATACTTCACATAATCAGTGTGCCACGCAATCACAGCCCTTAAGTCAAAACAACATACCCAACACACTAGTAATAGGTGACTCTATAGTCAGGCACACTGATGTCCCACTAACTTGACTGGACAAGGAGAAGGTTACAGTTAGCTGCTTGTCGGGCACCAGGATCCGCCACATAAGACAAGCACTCAGGTCACTCCAGAACAAGTACAAATATGACTCTGTCATTGTCCATGTTGGTGTGAATGACCTGAGACGTGCCTCCCTGGACTACATGAAAAGAGACATGGAAGAGCTCTCTGATCACATAGCCCAGGATGGTATTACCCTGACCCTGAGTAGCATCCTGCCCTCACCAAGAATGATGCCACAGTATAAAGAAAAAAATGATCAATTTCAACAATTGGCTAAGTTTCTGGTGTCATTCAAAGGGGATCCAGTATCTGTCCACCTGGGATGACATGCTCGATAAGCCACGTTGCTTCACAAGAGATGGCTTGCACCTGTCACCCTTAAGCTTTCGAATACTGGCCAAGGCTTTTGCTGCCCCCATACTGCCTTTTTTAGGCAAGGCTCAAAAGACAAACCTACCACCATAAATAGCACAAGTAACCAAAAACTGAGGGTAATGCTACTCAACGCCAGAAGTCTAAACCTCAAAATGCATGCACTCGAGGCACTCCTCAGTATGGAGAACATAGATATCTGTGCAGTAACAGAAACCTGGTTTAAGGATACAGGGAGCACCCCAGCACTACCAGGCTATAACTCATACCATACATTTCGGCCACAGAACCCGGACCGACACACAAAAGGTGGGGGTGTATCCATATTCATCAAGGATACCCACACCGCCAGGTTAGTGGCACAGCACAATGCCAAAGAGATTATACATGTGCAACTAACAATGGGCAAAACTGCAATTCAAAGTGTAGCTTGCTACAGATCACCCACCATGACCCAGGACCCCCATTCAGCTTTTCTGGAAACACTGGAAAATATGAAGGTCCTACCAAACGCCCTAATATTGGGTGATTTCAATTACCCAAACATTAACTGGGAGAACTACTCAAGTACTAACTCCCTTGCCCAACACTTCCTAAAAGCTATAAACTCGAACGCCCTGGATCAACTGGTCAACACCTCCACCAGAGGTGACAACATATTGGACCTGGTCATCACCAACATGGGCGACCGGTATTCTACACCGGAGGTCAAACCCTCGCTGGTTAGATCAGACCATAGACTAATCACTCTGGATATCCACATTCCGCCCCCACCCCCAATCAAGGAAACCACCGTGAAAAACTTTTCAAAAGCAAACTTCACATTACTTAAGACCGAGGTGGAAAGGTTCACAGCCCCCACGCTAAAGGACAATGCTGTCCAAGCTGCTGAATCCCTTACAAAGGCACTCTATGAGCACCTGCACGAATGCATGGATCGTGCTATCCCAAGCAAAACCAAGACTCACTCCTCCAAGAAAAGGAAACCAGTCTGGTGGACCCCTGCCATAAACAAGCTATACAATAGAAGGAGGAAACTAGTACAGAAAAGAGTAAAATCCCAAGAAGGGAAGACATCCCTGATCAGTATCAGCAAGAAACTACAATCCGTCATAAAATCATCCAAGGCTAGTTTGAAAGAACAATTGCCAAGGACTCCAAAGATAACCACAAAGTGTTCTTTAGCTATGTCAAGAATCTAAGTGGAAACTCTCAGATCTGCTCTGAGTTAGTGCAGAATGGCACAAAATACACTGAACTGACTGATATTGCCAACATTCTGGCAGATAGTTTTAGTGCAAACTTCACCCCCCCCCCTTCTCACCCTCTAAAGGGCCCATAACCATACCAGAAGAATGTAGTGCCCCGGCAATCACTGACACAGGTTAAAACAGCCCTATCCAAAGCCAAAAATACAGCTTCAATGGGACCAGACGGTGTCCCAGGCTGTGTCTTACATAAGCTCCAAAATGAACTAACCCCTCACCTAAACACACTGTTCAAATTCAGCCTCTCTACAGCCTTAGTACCCATAGAGTGGCGCACAGCAACAGTTATCCCGCTCCACAAAGGTGGAGCCACAATGGACCCCGGGAACTATCACCCTTTAAGCCTGACTAGCCTGGTCTGCAAGGCTATGGAGTGCATTATCATTTAATTCATTAACAGAGACATTGGGAACCTTCAAACATTGGACGCTACCCAGTTTGGCTTTAAGGGCAGATCATGCCTCCTAAACCTGGTGGACTTCTTTGAGACAGTTAGCGAGGCTTTAGACGAGGGAAAGGAGGTCCACACAGCCTACCTAGACCTCGCAAAGGCTTTCAACACAATTCCCCATTCTGGTATTATAGACAAGCTCACCAGCCCGAACATAAACCCCTACGTCATGAAATGGGTTGCCAGTTGGCTCATGGAGAGAACCCACATGGTGAGAGTTGCAGGCTCTAGGTCCGACTCTAAACCAGTTACAAGTGGCATCCCCCTGGGCTCAGTCCTGGGACCCCTCCTGTTCAGTATATACTTCTCAGAGGTACAGGCAAGCACAGGAGGACTATGGCTGACCAAGTTTGCAGACAACTGCAAACTGGGGGCCATAATTAACTCTCCAGCTGATACAGACATCCTCCAGAAGGGTCTCACTGAGACGGATACCTGGTGTCAAAATCCTGGCCTCAAGCTAAATGCCAAAAAGTGCAGAGTCATCCCCTTTGGAAAAAACAAAGTACCCTTGAACTACCACATATGTGGTAGTCCCCTAAATACAGAAAAATCTAATAAGGGATCTGGGGACCCAAGTAGATAGTAATCTCTCCTTTGATAATCATATTGCCAAGGTGGTTAGAAAATCCTTCTATGTGGCCCACCTAATCACAAAAGGGTTTGCATCTAGAACAAAAGAGGTTATTGTGCCCCTCTACTCATCACTCATCAGACCCATCATAGACTACAATGCCCCATTTGGGATGTACCTTACAAGACACCTGCAACAGCTGAAAAGACCACAGAAGTACCTCACCAATAGGATTACTGGCCTTAAACATATGCCCTATGCAGCCTGACTGAAGAAATTCCAGCTGTATTCGGTTGCATACCGCTTACTCAGAGGTGATCTCTGCCTGACACACAAGGCCATGTCCAACCCAGAATTGATGGACAGCCCAGCACTTGCTCAGACTTAATAGCAAGCACTAATATACCCTGACACTGACTGTCCAACAGGACAAGGCTCTTTATTCACCCCTCACCAACCAAGCAACTAAGCAGCTCACCCCACTATTCAGGCATGACCAAAGGGCAACTTCAGGTGCACTCTCCAGTTCAGCTGGTGAATCTGGGTATCCTGAGGCAATGTTACAACTGCCTCGTGTACACAGACAACCCGGTCCTCTTACCACAAAACACTAACATATGCGAGAGATGCAATTATACAGCCAAACTGGAAGCTAAGCTGTCTCTAGCCAAGACTTGAACAGACAGTCAAGAGGAGAAGGTTAACACTTGCACACAACTCCAGCTGCACAAAGACCTACTAAAACAGCACTGGCAAAAAATACACATAAATACACAAAATCATACTCAGAGAATCCAAATAAAAACCTGCAAAAGCATCAGAGACCTCCAAAGCAGACATCCAAATAACCTGCACTTCCCGTCACAAACCAGACAACACATAAAACACAAAATCAGTGTGCCGCACAATCGCATCCCTTAAGGCGAAATAACATACCTAACACACTAGTAATAGGTGACTCTATAGTCAGGCACACTGATGTCCCACTCACTAGGCTGGACAAGCAGAAGGTTACTGTTAGCTGCCTGTCGGGAGCCAGAATCCGCCACATAACACAAGCACTCAGGTCACTCCAGAACAAGTACAAATATGACTCTGTCATTGTTCATGTTGGTGTGAATGACCTGAGACGTACCTCCCTGGACTACATGAAAAGAGACATGGAAGAGCTCTCTGATCATGAAGCCCAGGCTGGCATGACCCTGACCCTGAGTAGCATCCTGCCCTCACCAAGAATGATACCTCGGTATAAAGAAAAAATTATCAATTTCAACAATTGGCTAAGCTTCTGGTGTCATTCAAAGGGGATCCAGTGTCTGTCAGCCTGGGACGACATGCTTGACAAGCCGCATTGCTTCGCAAGAGACGGCTTGCACCTGTCACCCCTAGGCTTTTGAATACTGGCCAAGGCTCTTGCTGCCCCACATAGTGCCTTTTTTGGCAAGGCCAAAAAGTCAAACTCACCTCCGTAAACAGCACAATTAACAAAAAACTGAGGGTTATGCTACTCAACGCCAGGAGTTTAAATCTCAAAATGCATGCACTCAAAGCACTCCTCAGTATGGAGAACGTTGACATCTGTGCAGTAACTGAAACCTGGTTCAAGGCTCCAGAGAGCACCCCAGCACTACTGGGCTACAACTCATACCACACGTTTCAGCCACAGAACATGGACCGAAACACAAAAGGAGGGGGTGTATCCATATTCATCAAGGATAACTACACCTCAAGGTTAGTGGTGCAGCATGATACCTCTGAGATCATCCATGTGCAACTAACATCGGGCAAATTTGCAGTGCAAATTGTGGCCTGCTACAGATCACCCTCCATGACCCAGGAACACCACTCCACCTTTCTGGAGACACTGGAAAACATGAAGGTCCTACCAAACACCCTGATATTGGGCAATTTCAATTACCCTACCATTCACTGGGAAAACTACTCGAGTACAAATTCCCAGGCCCAGCACTTCCTGGAATTCTGCAAGGCTCAGTTCTGGGACCCCTACTGTTTGGCATATACTTCTCAGAAGTACAGCAAACACAGGAGGACTATGGCTAACCAAGTTCGCCGATGACTGCAAACTGGGAGCCATAATTGACTCTCTGGCTGACAGGGACATCCTTCAAAAGGGCCTTACCTAGACGGGCACCTGGTGTCAAAGTCATGGCCTCAATCTAAATGCCAAAAAATGCATAGTCATCCTGTTTGGGAAAAACAAAACACCCACAAATTACCACATAGGTGGCAGCCCCCTTAATACAGAAGAGGTAATAAGAAATCTGGGGACCCATGTAGATAGTAATCTCTCCTTTGACAATCATATTGCCAAAGTAGTTAGGAAATCCTTCTATGTGGCCCATCTAATTGCTAAAGGGTTCGCATCTAGAAATAAAGAGGTTACAGTGCCCCTCTACTCGTCACCCATCATAGAGCACAATGCCCTATTTGGGATGTACCTCACAAGACACTTCCAACAGCTGGAAAGACCACAAAAGTACCTCACCGAGAGGATTACTGCTCTCAAACATATGTCCTATGCAGCCCGACTGAAAGAAACTCCAGCTGTACTCAGTGGTATATCGCTTACTCAGAGGTGATCTCTGCCCGACTTACAAAGCCATGTCCAACTCAGAATTGATGGACATGCTCCACCTAAAGAAATCCAAGTCACTGCGAGCCACACGCTCTAGTGAGCTAAACCTCGCCACAACAATAAATAGAACATGCTGGAGGGATAGATTCCTGTCACACAGACTCCTCATGCTTTGTAACAAAATTCCAAATTACATCAGGCAGAGCCCCTCACTAACACTCTTCAAGATAAACCTTGACGAGTGGATGGGTAACAGAAAATACACCCCTGGGATCACTTCATTGGCTCTGCTTGACAGAGGATCAGTTAATTAATCAATGGGGCAGCGAAAGCCGACACACTCTGGCTAGGCTTATAAATGCCCTTGGGCAGATAGCCTAGTACCTACCTGTGAACCTATGCTCCATCTAAAAAAAACAAATCCCCAAGAGCCACACGGTCTAGGGATATAAACCTCACACCAATGATAAATAGGACATGCTGGAGGGATAGATTCCTGTTCCAGAGACTCCCCATGCTTTGGAACAGGATTCCAAACTACATTAGGCAGAGCCCCTCACTAACACTCTTTAAGAGAAACCTTGACAAGTGGATGGGAAACAGAAAATTTACCCCGGGGATCACTGCAGTGACTCTGCTGGACAGAGGCACAGGGAACTAATTATTTATTTATTTTTAATTTATACAGTATCATAATATTGGATTTATTACATTTATGTGGTTTTTAATATTTTCAGTCGAGAGGTCAGCTTAGAATATTAACATGATACGTCAGCAATTAATGAGTCATCTGACATCAATTAACCAATTTTCTGGGTGTAACCTTATGAATTTAAAATGTCTTAGAAATTGTGGTTATGTATTCTGATGAAGTTCGTTGGTACGGACGAAACCTAGGTAAAGACGCATTGTTCCAATAAAGATTCGTTTTTATAGCTGGCGTTTGCTTTTTGGAAGTATCTTACACGAAGTTGGATTATGCAATTGTTACAGTGTGCATTGAACTCGTATTTGCTGGTATACTTCTCCTTGTTTGGCTCTGTCTCTTGCTTCACACACTGTTTTAGTCATTGCTCATTTTGGTTACAGGGAACTAATGTCTCTGCTGGACCGAGGCACAAGGAACTAATCTAAGGGGGCATTGAAAACCAACACATTCTGGCTAGGTTTATAGATGCCCTCGGGCAGATAACCAAGTTCTTACTTATGAACCTATGAATATAGCCAGAGCCAAAATGTAAGCACCCGATCTATTTTGCAACAAACAAGATCTGGGGAGCTTTCCAGGGCATGATGGGATAGGAATACAGCCACGAGTCAGTGGAAGACCTTGAGCTTTTGTAAACCGCCGAGTCGGAACCATACCTCTGAACTGTATAGATTTTCACAGACTGTCCAGACTTTTGCCTCATATTTTTGGTGTGTTCCTCCTAAAATCTGTAGTTTTCTGGCAAATAGCTGAGGGTTGAAATCATTAAATAATGACAAACATTTGAGTTTCAGAAAATTCATGCTAATGCAAAACCTATTATTCTATCAACTTTCTAAATTTGTAAGAGCAATATTTAAAATCTGTCCCTATTTGTGCCATCATTTTAGGCTTTGTCCAGATTTTTTGCTCCAAGAGGTTGAGAGGTGAACTGAGGATCGATTCCGAACCTACCAGTTAATAATGAAGGCGAGATTGGACAACATCACATCTGGTGTTATTTCCCTATCTTTCAAATGATGCATTTTTAACTTACGCGGGTGTTGTTGCCTTTCCGTAAATAACAAGTACTTTGACTTTTGCATGCCGAAGTTAGATATGTCCATCAATATTCATTTCGGCACATAAATGAATATTCAAGCACTGCCCCATTGCCGGGCTGGAGGCGTGGTTCGGGTGGGATTTGCTACTGCGCATCCTGCGAGGTACTAGTCTAATAAATTATGCCCTGTATTCTTACTGAAAGTTGGGCATAATTTAATCCATGTTTTACTTATCATGTATTTTAAGATCAAGTGGAGTATCCTCACAGAAGGGTACGCAGTAGCCGAATACCTTATGAATATTCATGAGGCCGGTGAAAATACCGTCATGAATATTAATTTATTATTCACAACGTCACCCGGTGTTGGGTAGCGCGCGGGCCTTGCTAGTCTGCATGTGAGGGCAGTACTAGGCTATAATAATCCCGATTTTATTAGTTAAACTATCTTTTTTTTTCAGACGTAAAAGCACATACATTTATTAATGAAAAAGTCGTTGCATAAACTTAGTATAAATCGCACACGGTGTATAGGAGCTAAAAATTAGAAGCTAGTAGTGTTCATGGGGGGGGGGGGGTTATTAACAGGACTGGGCTACATAATAGTATTTTGTTGTGCAGATGGCGTAGATACAGTCGGTGGGATGAAAATATTGAAAGGGTCGTTCAGAATATTTTATTTTATCATTAGGCGACACCAGGACGACTTTTTTTACTGCGCATCCAATGTGGTGCTTAGTTAACAAGTGTCATGAGCACCTGTGACTTTTCTCCATATAGTCCAGCTTCACCAAAGTGAATCTTTGCTTTTGTAGTTGAATTTGCGTTCGTGGCATTAAGTTGCCCCCCCCCGCGTGGCTGATTATGCGCGTGTTTTTCTCTGCCATGTGGGTATCCTGTAAGTGTTCGTTCACTTTCGGCTCCCCCTACCCTCTCAATGGGCAAAGAATGAAAGTGCACCACTACCATAGGCAAACTCGCAGCAGTCTTAATTACAGACTGATAACCAAATAAAACATTTAGAGAAGCATGTATTAAATAAGTACAGAAACGATTGTAAGTGACTCAAAGATGATCAGTTTATCTCTGCAGAATGACCGTATCAAAACGTGCATACTTGTTATACACAGCTACAGGAATGATGCTGGAAAGTAATGTCTGTGTCAGAGAAAAGTACAAGCAGCTTCTACGGGTTGTATAGCGGTTGTACACAGTATAGTTAGGGCAAAGCGCTGGTACATGTACAACCACAAGACAGTGCGTGCACCTCTTAAAGGGTTAAATGTAGCCTCCGCGAAGACCTTAACATCTGATAAATATTAATGAGCTCATTTGAATGACGTTGGGATGTATTTAAAAGGTGGACAGGAAGCGAAACTGGAAATTGAAAAAAGGTTTGGTTTCTTTGTGCTGAACTTGGGAAAAACACTGTTTAGATTTCTGTCAGTTCTGAGCTTATTAGATGAAAAGCAGTGACGTGTAAAGAGAGAATCATGCGGCTAAAGGTAAGGCAGAATGATACGTTAAGATAAAAGGCTGCAAGCTTTCAGCCTGGATCACTTTTGCAAGCAATGCAGTTTCATGTTTTAGCTATTTGGGAGGTAGACTCGAGCACCTTCATTGTGACTGTCTTTATAAAATGCAATTACTGAGAATGTAGACTTTTAACTTTCCATTTTAGGGCGTGTATTGCATGCACAGGTGTGTGTATACATATACACACATGTAGATAAGTTGCTGGAGATGTACAGTTTTTGCGTAGTAAACTATCAGTTATGTCATTCCTCGCCCGTCCTTATACCAATTATTGTATCAATCCTCAGAAGTCCTTTTACCCATTGTCCTCAGAAGTCCTTTTACCCATTGTTGTGTCACTCCCCACCTGTCTTTATACCCCTTATTGTACTTGCTTCTGTAGCTTTCATCTTCTTTGTTCGAGAATTTATTTTATTTATTCATCCCTTGTTGTCTGGGTTATTCCCAGTAGGTCAGTGGCCTCTTCATCTTTTCAGGGGATCTTCGAAGTGGTATTTACACTTCTAGGGGAAATGTGGCCATGGCATCATGGAACTTTCCTACTGTTTTGAATAGGTGCCACCACAGCTGTGGGATCTCGTGCATCTACTTGATCTACGAAGAGCCCAGGAGATGGGACGTTAGTTTAATGTCTCATCAGGACAGTTCAGGGATAAAAAAGGGGGGAGGGGTAAATGCCCAAAATTGGGGACTTATTTTAACTATTACTATGATTCAGCTAGAAAGTTAATAGGTCAGTAGATTTTGCATCAGCATGCATTTTCAAAAGAACAATAAATGAGTGTTTCAAATGTCTCTCATTATTGACTGACCGTCATCCTAAATGATTTTACAAAAAATCAAAAATGTTATGAGGGAGAGGAAAGTATGATGCAAAATCAGGAGCACTTCAGAGCTACCATTTCCTTGTCTTGCAGAAACTGTAAAAGCTTTTGTTATTACCTGCATATGGTAGTGTGTAGGTGTTTTACAGAGAACCTTAAATACTCAGACATAAATGTATGAACAAAAATTAGTCTTAGACACAGAAACTTGTGGGTCTGCAGCAGCATAGGCACACCTCTCTCTATGTATATGCACATAGACTCACAGAAGGGTACACCCATAAACACACACTGGCAGTTTTTGTTCAGAGAGGTGAAAACACAGACATATTCTTGGAGGGGAGCATGAACATTCACAAAGAAGAGCACACCTAAGTGTGTGCAGAATCATGCATGCACATACAGCTATATATGTACCCAAAGATACATCTGTATACATACACAGGCAGACAGATGGCACACACTGATGAGTGTGTGTGTTTATGTATATACATTTATGTGTGTGTGTATGTATGTATATGTGTGTATTTATATATATATATATATATATATATATATATATGTGTGTGTGTGTGTGTATGTGTGTGTATATATATATATATATATATATATATATATATATATATATATATATATGATGGATCTACTTCATTTAAACGAATCTGACTTGTCCAAGCTGAATCCACTGAAGCTGCATTACAGCGAATGCATGGACTGCCGAATTCCTTTTTCTGTGAAAGGACCCACTTGGCCACCATGGTGAACTGTGTCCTCTCTTCCATTTAGTGCAATCTCGTAGTTGATATTTAAGTAAGGAGGGTGTGTGTGGGCAAAGCTCCCCCCACTGTGGTGGGCTTACTTTCCTCCGCTTCGGTTCATTACCATGGTGGCCAAGTGGTTCCTTTCATAGGGAAAGGAATTCAGCAGTCCATGCGTTCGTTGTAATGCAGCTTCGGTGGATTCAGCTTAGGTAAGTCAAATCCATTTAAATGTACTTTTGTTTAAACAAAGCAGATCCATAGATATATACTGGTGGCCCAGTGGTGCAGCGGTAGCATTGTCACCTCACAGCAAGAGGGCAGCGGTAGCATTGTCACCTCACAGCAAGAGGTTCTCCGATTCGATTCTCAGCTTGAGTGCCTTCAGTGCGGAGTCTGCATGTCCTCCCTGCATTTGTGTGGGTTTCCTCTGGGTGCTCCGGTTTCCTCCTACGTTACAAAGACATGCATCTGGAGGGCCTCTTCCTGGGCCTCTGCTGAAAATTGTCTTTGTTCCAATTTGGACTTTCCCGGTAAACAAATATTAAATAAAAAGTAGGTCTGCACCCAGGATCTCTGTAATTCTTTGGGTGGAATTCAACTGAAAAGGAAGAAAGGGTCATTTTCAGTACTGTGGTTAAAGGGACTGAAAAAAGTCCTTAGAAGCAGAAGAGGAGCTGAGTGGAGCAGGGAGCCAGATGTCACTGTCCACAATGAGAAATATTATTCGGTTGTGGATTGGTTAAGAGTGGTGTAGCAGGGGATTGGTGGAAATTAGAGATAGCAGTCATGGATTATTTCTCAGAATTGAAGTGCTGCATATATGTGTATGGCCAGAATAAAGTAAGTAGGTTGCATAAGGAAATTGAGTGAGTGATTGAAAAAGCACTTGCACATTGCACAGTTGTAGACTGGGGGATCCATACACAAGGGTTTAGGGTTGTAATTTATGAACATTTGGGTCCACAAGAATCTTATGATTTTAACATGACTGAAAAGAATGTAAGTTCTAGGAAGGTAGAGAGAGTGGTAACTTTTATACCTTTGGTGAAATCTCTTCTGAAATTTAGACAATAAAGATTCCAATTTATTCAGCAGTATAGATTGGTTTGAAGGAGAGAGAGTACAGAGAGATCCAAAAGACACTGAAGCTGTGTTATTCATACACAGAAAAAAAATGAGATATAATTATTGTTTTGTTTGACTTTATTTATTTTTGTTGACTAGGGAAGAGCACTACTCCATCTGGACTATTTTCAGGTTCTAAATGAATTACTAAGAAATAAGTGTTGGGAAGTGGAACTCCAGGGAATGGAATGGAGCATAACAGAGGGGTACCAATGCAGATTTATTGTTGAAAAGGGCAAGAAACACAAAAGCAAAGGCATGGTTAAGAGTGTAATGTATTACAAGTTCCAAATTTGCATTTGGGTGGATATTTTTAGAATGGGCTATAGGGGTCTATATTATAACCTCTAACGATTAAAAGAGCGAATGTTCTTTAATCGACCCCCTTAAAATCGAAAGCACTAAATCCTGGGATGAACACACAGCACAGAGATTTGTTTTTTTCCCAGGGGGAAAAAATCACTGGGCCATTTTCAGGACTTTGCAATTTCCTCTACTGTGGTGCAATCTCAGAGTTGGTATAGTTAAGTGGGGGGATATGGGGGTACAGCCCCCCACATTGGGGGGTAAGGCCTCACACTTTATTTTGTGTTTGGATTTTTTTTTTCCCCCCTGGGAAAAACAATTGCTTTTCCTTGTGTTCGGGATTTAGTGTTTTCGATTTTCAGGGTCAATTAAAGAGCATTCGCTCTTTTAATCATTTGAGGTTATAATATAGACCCGGGCGATAGATGGTTAGTGTGAGGAACCATCTCCTGTGAAATCATTAATGTTGTTCATATGTGTGTGTGAATATTTGTTAGATGCCATAAAGCACCTTCCTAATAAACACAAAAGGAACTAGAAATATAATTTAACATTTTTAAACATCTTAATAGTGGGTATTTTAGCTAACCGTTGAGAAGGTTATACAGAATGGGAATATAGGAATCTTGACTTCGCTTTCAGAAATTAAATTTTGTCACAGTGGCATAGAAGTTGACAGAGAAATCAAGATTGTTTCTAATAAGGGCAGCAGTGCGAAACATTGTGTTTGCACGGTATAGCATTACAGTGCAAAACATAGTAAACACGTCGTCAGAGCTGTGATATTTGCATCATTTACTTTTTTGGTTGTGGACATACACACAGGGATATGTGCATCTGAGCTGCAGAAAGCATGCGCTGCACTTCTCACATTATCTTTTAAACAAAGTACATTGTATTCCTTTCTTTACATGCTTACAAGATATTAGGTAGGGGATTGCATTATTGGTGTCTGCACAACAATGCCCTTCAACCCAGAACCTTAAAGATAAATGAACTATGCAATCAGCTGTGTTTTTTTTTGGGTAGTGGCATTTTTTTTTTTTTTTTTATTTTTATTCGTTGCCTGGCTTTTTTTCCTCTCCTTGCACAGAGTTCTGATGGCTGACTTAAGTATGGCAGAAAGCATATGGTCTCATAGCAGCAAATTAAGCTGTTCTCAGCATGTTAAATTTTGCTGTTAATGAGTGTTTTCAGCTTTGCAGTTTGCATCCCACACGCATGCAAAACTGAATGAAGTACTTATCTGACCAGTTACCACCTCTGTGCCCTCCCCCCTACCTTTGTTGATGATGGTGGAGTTTTGTGGAAAATTATGTTCCCCTTTTTGCGTGATTGGTGATGGCAGAAGGTCATTAGTTGTAAAAGTGTTTTGTGAGCATGTGTGTAATAATTTTGTTTAACCAGATAGGTAGGTTGGTCCTGGGAGCCTCTTCGGGTTCCACTCGGTTAAATTTCATCAATTCTAATGTGCGTGTTACAGCAAGTTACTGAATTACATAAACTGTTTGCATCACAGGCAGGCTGGTAGTAAGATATAAATACTAAAGTTGGTTGTATAATTATAATAACGTAATGAAGCATGTAAGATTCCAGCGGGTTAAATGTATGGTAGGTATCTGGACAGCATATACAATATGTACAGAATTAGAAATGGAGGACAACAGACCTGTGATACAGATAACTCAGTGGGATCAACCATTGAGTGTAAGAAAATGGTGGTTCAGACCTGGTGTTTGCATTATCTACAAAATGACAAATGAAGTAAGCTAGTGTAGAAAGACTGTCCATTGTCCTAAAGAAGTTGCATTTGTAAATCTCCTTCAGGTGATGTGCCATTTTCATCCTAATCTCAGCAGAAGTCTTAGAATTTCTGATATTACTCAGTAGGTTTTTCAGGTAACCTTTTTCCCTCCATCTAATGGTCTGATTTTACAAACTGTGTCTTGATTACTTGAGCTGAACAATAAGATGCAGCTCTGGTTTGGCTTCTAGGAGTGGACTAGTAATTTGTAAGTTGGGGCCAATTAATTTTGGCTAGGAGAGGTAACCGATTCTAATGACCATGTCTTTGAGAGCGCTGGTATTCCGTGCAGAGCTGAAAACAGTACTAGGTAGAGCATATTCTGATAAAGGAATAAGTAGAGTGATACACATGACCTTTCTAGCTTCATAAATGAGGGGCTTGGTTAGTCTATAGGAATGTTTCAGCACAGAGAAGAATTCTTGGTGATGGCAAAATGTGGTGACTTGATCAAAACCATACCTCTCCTCTTTGCTCAAGAATTCTGGACAAAGCCCAAAGTAATGCAACAGGGGAACCCCCCCCCCCCAAAAATCCTTTTTAAATATTATCTAATTCATTTAAAGTGAACAGAACAACAGGTTTTGCATCAACATGCATTTTCTGAACAGTAAGAGGTATGAAAATCTGTGTGTCACTATTGACTGTTAATTCTGTCTAATTTAATTTACAAAAAACATCAAACCTTTTACAAGGACAGGATAAAAATATAAAACTAAATCGGAGACATTTGAGAGGTATGGTCAAACAAATCCATAGCTACTTTTGTATGGGGATTTGTAGGATGATTTTTACCTTGTTGGTTCTTTATTAAGATATTGGAACATTGTACTTCTGTGCCTAGTTTCAAAACCGCATCACTGCAGTTTTGGAGCATCTTATTGACAGTTCTTGCCTTTTATCTGTCTCCAGAAAAGTCTTTCAATTGATAACTTCTCAAAATGTACTGTGAAAACACTGACCAAAGTAATATTAAGTCATCTGAGTACATTGTATAATTTATAGTTGAAAAATCTAAGGGACGAGAGTTAATGTAAACCAAGGACCCTGTGGAGCCCTATTGAATGATTTTTTTAGATTAGCTTCATTGGGGAGGACCATCCTGCAATTCGGTCTGTTCACCGCTGAAAAAGCCTTTTCAAAGATAATGTTTGTGCTATGAAACATTCTAGACTAATAATGCTAAATGGCTGTCTTGAGTTTATAAGAAAAGTTTTGAGATCATCTTGAAGAAAATGTACATATGTTAATTAATTTCATGAAGTGGAATTTGTCTTCTGATTAACCGAATGATTTCTACACACCTTCATTTTGTGTTTTTTACCTAATTTTTGATGATTATTCTCTTAGTGTTATGACTGTTGCCTTTATCTGTATATTTTTATGTAGTTTGTTGCTGTCTTATTCGCTCCGGTCATAGGTGAGATGATTATCAGGTCATTCCATCTACCCGCTTAATAAATATAAACAAGTTAATAAACCAGACTTTAAAAGTTCCATTGGACCAATGAGTTTGAGTTTAAGATTACATTGCACATATAAAGTTCTTTCAGAAAGGTACATTTTGAACCAAGAGTGTACTCCTTAATCAGTATTTTTTGTGGCCCACTCCTTGATGACTAGCAGCTGTCTGCAATTAATTGGCCAATTCTTTTCTCGCATTGTTAGAACTGCTCACCAAATAAGGGGTGCAAGTTCTGGAGTAGTCATCCTGGCAGCCATTAGGGATTTTTTTGATGTGGCCTAACCCTTAACTCCTAGTGGTGACATGGGCTCCTTCTCACCATAGAGGGGCCACCTATGCCTCTAATACAGAGACATGCCCACTCCCTTGTGTAACACTGTGGAAAGGTTATTGTGTGGCTTGGGCAGACCCACCTACACCCCTCCTCCTGTTCTCTGTGGTGCAGCCAATGCTATTTCCCTGGAGAGCTAGTTTATCACAGAAGAGCAAGCCACAACAGCCCTCCCTAGCAGGTGAGCACATCAACATAAGTCACGTGTCTTGTCCCTCTGTCTCCCTCTCTCTCTCCTAATTGATCCTGGGTTTATTAGGTTCATAGGTTCATAGGTTTATACTAGGCTATCTGCCCTAAGGCATTTATAAGCCTAGCCCAAATTTTTGTAGCTTACGCCACCCCTTATATGAAAAAATACTGTGCCCATTAGTTTGTTGTGCCTCTGTCCAGCAGTGACACAGAGATGATTCCCGGGGTAAACCTACGATCTCCCATCCACAGGTCTAGATTTCTCTTGAACAGAGTCAGCGAGGTGCTCTGCCTCACATGGACCGGGATTTTATTCCACAGCATAGGAGTCTCTGAGTGATAAATCTATCCCTCCAGCACGTCCTATTTATATCCGTGCTAAGGTTTAAGTCGCTTGCTCTAGTGGTTTTGGTGGATTTGGATTTTTTGAGGTGGAGCATGTCCATTAATTCCGGGTTGGACATGGCCTTGTATGTCAGGCACATGTCACCTCTGAGCAGACGGTATGCGACTGAATAGAGCTGGAGTTTCTTCAATCTGGCAGCATATGACAGATTTTGGAGTCCCTTTATCCTTTTGGTGAGGAACTTTTGGGGTCTCTCCAATTGCTGCAGATGTCGGGTGAGATACATCCCGAATGGGGCATTGTACTCGATCATTGGTCTGATAAGTGAAGAGTACAGGGGAACAATGACCTCACTAGATCTGGATGTGAATCCCTTCATGATCAGGTGGGCAATGTAGAAGGTCTTTCTAACCACTTTAGCAATGTGAGTGTTAAAAGAAAGGCCACTGTCAACCTGGGTCCCTAGGTCCCTGATAACCTCTTCTGTGCTTAGTGGATTGCCACCTATATGGTAGCTTGGGGTTACCTTGTTTTTCCCGAAGGGTATGACTATACATTTTTTGGCGTTTAACTTCAGGCCATGGCTCTGGCACCAGCTATCTGTTTCCGTGAGTCCCTTCTGAAGGATATCCGTGTCCGATGCACTTTCCACTATGGCGCCCAGTTTGCAGTCGTCTGCAAACTTTGTCAGCCAAAGTCCTCCCATGTTGGCCTGTACTTCTGAGAAGTAGATGCCAAACAATAGGGGCCAAGGACCGAGCCCTGTGGGACACCACTTGTGACCGGCTTGGAGTCTGACACAGCGCCAGCAACTCTAACCCTGTGGGTTCTGTCCTTAAGCCAGTTTGCAACCCATCTTGTGACATATGGGTTTACATTTAAGCTGGTAAGTTTTTCTACAATACCCGAGTGGGGTATTGTGTCGAAGCCTTTGCAAGGTCAAGGTAGGCTGTATGGACTGCCTTTCCCTCATCAATGGCCTTGGTGACTGTTTCAAGAAGTCAACCAAGTTCAAAAGGCATGATCTTCCCTTGACAAAGCCAAACTGGGTCGGGTCCAATGTCTGCAAGTCCCCTATATCTTTGTTTATGAGCTCCATTATGATCCTCTCCATAGCTTTGCAGACTAGACTTGTTAAGCTTATGGGGCTGTAATTACCAGGGTCCGTAGAGGCACCGCCTTTGTGGAGTGGGACCACAGTTGCCGTCGCCACTCCTTGGGCACGTATCCTGTGGTAAGGCTGAGATTAAACAGCTGCCTTATGTGCGGGTTTAATTCCTCATTTAGCTCGTGTAGCACACAGCCGGGGACACCATCCGGTCCCATTGATGCTGTGTTTTTAGCTTTAGAGAGAGCAGCTTTCACCTGCGCATTTGAGATGTCCGGGAGGCTACACTCGGCTGGGATAGTTATCTCTCCTTTAGGGGAGAGGGGTGAAGTTTGCACTGAACCTGTCTGCCAGTATGTTGGCAATGTCTGTGGGTTCAGTGATTTTGTATCATTTTGGACTAATTCTGAGCATATCTGGGAGTTTCCACCCAGGTTCCTAACATAGCTGAAAAAGGCCTTATGATTGTCCTTTGAATCCATGGCAATTTTTCTCTCAAAATTGGCCTTAGTTGATTTTATGAGTGCTCATATTTTTTACTAATAATGATCAGGGGTGACTTCCCTTTTATGGATTTTGTTCTATCATGTAATAGCTTTCTCCTCTTATTGTAAAGTTTGTTAATGGCTGGGGTCCACCAGACTGGACGTTTGCCCTTTGTGGAAAGAGTCTTGGTTTTATTTGGGATTGCCTGATCCATGCAGTCCTGGAGGTGTTCATAGAAGGCATTTGTAAGGGCTTCCGCAGCTTGGGTTGTGGTTTCCTCTGGCTCAGGGGCCTTGAAGGATACCACACCAGTCTTGAGTAGTGTGAAGTTTGCTTTAGAGAAGTTCTTCACTATGGTCTTTTGCTTGGGGTGGGGCGGATGTGGATTTCCAGTGAGATTAGTTTATGATCAGATCTCACCAATGAGGGATATACTTCCGGTGTGGAGCATTTTGTCCCCATGTTTGTGACTATGAGATCTAGTATATTTTCTCCTCTCGTGGGAACAGTGACTAGCTGTTCCATGGCATTTGAATTTATGAACTCCAGGAACCATTGGGCTAGAAAGTTAGGGCTTGAGTAATGTTCCCAGTCTATATTCGGGTAGTTGAAGTCACCCAATATGATGGTGTTTGGAGATACATTTATACCCTCCAGTGTCTTCAGGAAGGCTGTGTGGGGTTCCTGAGTTTGAGAGGGTGGCCTGTAGCATGCTACAATTTGTAGAGCAGTTTTGCCTATGGTTAGTTGCACCTGGATGGTTTCCGAAGCTTCATGCGTTGCCACCAACCTGGAGGTGTGAGTATCCTTTATGAATATGGATACACCCCCTCCTTTTGTGGTGTGGTCCGGGTTTTGGGGGCGGAACACATGATATGAGGTAAAACCTAATAGTGCCGGGGTGCTCTCAGGAGCCTTGAACCAGGTTTCAGTTACAGCACAGACATCGATGTTCTCCATACTGAGAAGGGCCTCGAGTGCGTGCATTTTGAGATTTAGACTTCTGGCATTGAGCAGCATTACCCTCAGTTTCTTCCCATTTTTGTTTTCTAGGGTGGTAGGTTTAGAATTTGAGCCTTGCCTAAAAGGCACTATGGGGGTGGCAAGAGCCTTAGCCAATATCCGGAATCCCAGGGTGACAGGTGCAAGCCGTCCCTTGAAGCAGCGTGGCTTGTCAAGCATGTCATCCCAGGCAGACAGACACTGGATCCCCTTTGAATGACACCAGACATTAAGCCAATTGTTAAAGCTGATCATCTTGTCTCTATATTGTGGCATCATTCTTGGTGAAGGAAGGATACTGCTCAGGGTTAGGGTCATACCTGCCTGGGCTACATAATCAGAGAGCTCCTCTATGTCTCTTTTCATGTAGTCCAGGGAGGTGCGTCTCAGGTCGTTCACACCAGCATGGACAATGACTGTGTCATATTTGTACTTGCCATGGAGTGACCCGAGTGCTTGTGTTATGTGGCGGATTCTAGTGCCCGATAGGCAGCTTACTGTGACCCTCTCCTTGTTCAGCCTGGTGAGTGGGACGTCAGTGTGTCTGACTATGGAGTCACCTATGACAAGTATGTTTGGTGTTGTATTTGGCCTTAAGGGCTGTGACTGCTTTGCACACTGCTTTTGTGGTTTATGTGTTGCTTGTGGGGTGTCTTGAGGTAGCAGTTGTTTGGGTGTCTGCTTTGGAGGCCTCTGCTGTTTAGGTAAATTTTACTCAGAGCCTCCAGTATGTCTCTGTGTGTTTATGTGTTTGATTCAGTGGAGTGGTAGCATTATGTGAGGCTGGTTTTGTGGTGTGTGTAGTTGCCTTCTCCTCCTGTCTGGTCTTGCCAGTCCTGAGTTGAGAGAGCTCAGCCTCCAGTTTGGCTAAATAGCTGCATCTCTGCAAGTATTTGTGTTATGTGGGAGGAGGAGAGGGTTGTCTGTGTACATGAGGCAGTTATAACATTGCCTCAAGATTCCCAGATTCACCAGCTGGACCGGAGAGGAGATTGACAACTGACCTTTGGACATGCTAGAATAATATTGGGAAATCCTTAATTGAAAACAAGGGCCAGTGGGGAGTGAGGGTGTAGTGCTTTTAATTTTTAGTGCTGACTTATATAATTGCTTTAGTGAGCAAGTGCCAGGTAATTTGAGTGCAATGTGTTACAAGTAACTAAATGCAAAAACGACAAACAGTAACTTTCTTTCAAGTGAAACAAGGAAATAAGTACAGTAAGCAATGCAGATATCACTAGTGATCCACAGAAGCGCTGAGAAGTTGCGTATTAGGTGGAATTAGCTTCCAGGGAAATAACAAGCAAACAAACAACAAGCATATAAACAAAGCTAGATTCAGTAGGCCTGGATCTAGTCTATGCTAGAGCAAACAAGGTGAACCAATTTCAGTAAGATACAGTTCAAATATTCAGGCACTATAAACCTTTAACCAGAAAATTCCCAGCTCAGAAGGGCAGAGTCCAGCCTCTTCTCCCACAAGAGTGTAGACCACGAACCTTCTTAATGTAAAATAACTGGCCTGAAGCCCAAGTGCCTAAACCAGAACTAATACACTTGGACACTGGGCTCTCAATCAGCAGTTCCCAACTTAGAAGGATGAAAGCTACCTGTCCTGCCACCACAGTGCTTGCCACAAACCTTCCTAATGTAAAACAACTGTTCTGAAGCCCAAGTGCTTAATCCAAAAGACTTGAATGATAGCTACACTTTAATCAAGTTACAACCAAGCAGTAATAAATACCATTGAATACTTTAGAGAATGTCTGGATTAGTGCTCAAGTTACACAAACAAAGCTAGATCCAGCAGGCCCGAATCCAGTCTATGCCACAGCAAACAAGGCACCAACTTCAGTAAGGAACAGTTCAGATATGCATGCACTATAAGCCTTTAACCAGAAATTCCCAGCTCAGAAGGGCAGAGTCCAGCCTCTCCTCCCACAAGAGTGCAGACCACGAACCCTCTTAATGTAAAATAACTGGCTTGAAAGCCCAAGTGCTTAAACCAGAATTAATACACTTTTAGAATAACAGACACTGAGCCCTCAATCAGCAGTTCTCAACCTAGAAGGATGTAAGCTACCTGTTCTGCCACAACAGTGCAGACCACAAACCCTCTCAGTGCAAAACAACTAACTGGTCCGAAGCCCAAGTGTTTAAACCAAAAGGCTTAGAATGAGTTACACCAAGCAGTAATAAATACAATTGAGTATTTTAAGATGATGCAAAAGTAAAAAGAAGTAGGTAAAACACAAGTACAGTAAAAGCAGATGAAATTTTTTTTTTTTCTGAACAAGTGCTGAGATCAAAGAAACAGATTTGAGTGCTGAAACTAGAAAACTGGCTAGTTATAAGAAATAAACAAGCTAGAAGGCTTCCCTCAAACACAGAAGGGCTTGGGGGCTCAGAAGTCTACAAATAGTCTGTACCACTTAACAAGAAAGGCAGGAAATAAGCTTAATTTTTTTTTTTTTTTCTATTTCCCAGATGCTCTCTTTGTACACAGTAGGAGTGCCTGAAATCAGAATATGATCTCACTGCACTCAGTTGAGTGAGCAAATGAGATGGGCCCAGAGGCAGGCTGAGAGGCGGGCAGTTTCAATGCCACTAAGATTACAGGGCGGGTGGGTGGGAATAACTGAAGAGCAGAATAACTTCAGATAAAAATTCCTTCAACACTCCTTCATACACAGTTTAAATCAATTTAAATACTGTATTTTTTTAAAAAAGTGCAGAAAAAGGTACTTAAATTCTCTTATACGTCCAGTTGAATATAACCAAGTTTTTAGCTGGCCAAGCTGAAGTTTTAAAGCAGGAATTATTTCACATGCACCAGTTTAAATATGCAAGGACAGGAAATCAAAGAATGTGGCTACCCCCACACCTGTAATTACTAGCAAATAACAAAATTCAGCCAACACTAGCTTTAGTTCAAGTTACTGAAGAGCAGAATAACTTCAGATAAAAATTCCTTCAACACTCCTTCATACACAGTTTAAATCAATTTAAATACTGTATTTTTAAAAAAAGTGCAGAAAAAGGTACTTAAATTCTCTTATACGTCCAGTTGAATATAACCAAGTTTTTAGCTGGCCAAGCTGAAGTTAAAGCAGGAATTATTTCACATGCACCAGTTTAAATATGCAAGGACAGGAAATCAAAGAATGTGGCTACCCCCACACCTGTAATTACTAGCAAATAACAAAATTCAGCCAACACTAGCTTTAGTTCAAGTTACTGAAGAGCAGAATAACTTCAGATAAAAATTCCTTCAACACTCCTTCATAAACAGTTTAAATCAATTTGAATACTGTATTTTTTAAAAAAAAAGTGCAGAAAAAGGTACTTAAATTCTCTTATACGTCCAGTTGAATATAACCAAGTTTTTAGCTGGCCAAGCTGAAGTTTTAAAGCAGGAATTATTTCACATGCACCAGTTTAAATATGCAAGGACAGGAAATCAAAGAATGTGGCTACCCCCACACCTGTAATTACTAGCAAATAACAAAATTCAGCCAACACTAGCTTTAGTTCAAGTTACTGAAGAGCAGAATAACTTCAGATAAAAATTCCTTCAACACTCCTTCATACACAGTTTAAATCAATTTAAATACTGTATTTTTAAAAAAGTGCAGAAAAAGGTACTTAAATTCTCTTATACGTCCAGTTGAATATAACCAAGTTTTTAGCTGGCCAAGCTGAAGTTTTAAAGCAGGAATTATTTCACATGCACCAGTTTAAATATGCAAGGACAGGAAATCAAAGAATGTGGCTACCCCCACACCTGTAATTACTAGCAAATAACAAAATTCAGCCAACACTAGCTTTAGTTCAAGTTACTGAAGAGCAGAATAACTTCAGATAAAAATTCCTTCAACACTCCTTCATACACAGTTTAAATTAATTTAAATACTGTATTTTTAAAAAAAAAGTGCAGAAAAAGGTACTTAAATTCTCTTATACGTCCAGTTGAATATAACCAAGTTTTTAGCTGGCCAAGCTGAAGTTTTAAAGCCAAGATTTTGATCAGTGGGCAGAGGTTTGTGATGGTGGCAGTAATCTGATGAGGTGGATGAACATACAACCCTGGGAAAGGGATAAGGGCATGCTTAAAACTGTGAGTAACACTAGTGGTAAATTTGATGCAGAAAATGTGGGTGGTTAGTGGACTGCCAAGTTTTAAGAATTTGTTTTTTTTTTTTTTTAATTCCATTTTAGAAGTGAAATGTTAGAACCTCAACAAAGTAATTGTCAAAGGAGTGGTGGTTGAAATTGGAAGCAGGGATGGTTTGCCTGGTGCAGCTTAGGTTTAGAATTTCATTGATGGTGTGTGAGCATTTTAATTTTTTCTACAGGTAGCCACAGTCCAGGATGTTGCATAATAGTGTTGAGATTCAGAATTGATGAGCTTGTTGACTTCTTAGATATGACAGTTTTGCAGCACTGGCTGCTGTCTGTGCAAGTTGTTTGTACGAGCTGTGCTGAGGGAATCTGTCTGGTGGCTATTCTGTCCTTGCTTCTGCCACTACATAAAGAATGACTGTAAATAAAATTAGCCCCTTTTGAGACTGACTGTATTGCTGTGCAGACTTTAAAAGGTTAGTTGTCAGCATTTTCTTCTGGTTGCAACCTACCTCTGGTTGGAAGAATTATAAACCCATCTGGTTGCAACCTACCTCTGGTTGGAAGAATTATAAACCCATCAGCAGGTACCATAACTGCTGGATTGTTAAGTTTGAAGTATCAGGGTAGGTGGTTGTGGTCATTGCTGTGTTCTGAATCTGCAGCATTTAGTAGACAGAATGAAGCACAGGTCTGGTGCAGAGTGATGAAGGCCCTGCCTATTACCAAGATGTCCTGAGATTGATTAGCATCTTGGACACTGCAGGAGCAAGGTAGAGTTGGAATGGCAATGTCTGGCAAATGTCAGCTTGCCCATTTGTGGGGACTTCAGCCTGTAATCATAACACTCTTCAGGGAGTGTTACTGAGATCATAAAGCAGGCTACCAGTCTCTCAGTAGTAGCAGATGGCTGGAGCTGACACTGGTGTTGATGGACAATATAGCTTGATCCTGCTAGGCTTCCCATCCTGTTAGCACCCACAGTTCAATCATAACACTCTTCAGGGAGTGTTACTGAGATCATAAAGCAGGCTACCAGTCTCTCAGTAGTAGCAGATGGCTGGAGCTGACACTGGTGTTGATGGACAATATAGCTTGATCCTGCTAGGCTTCCCATCCTGTTAGCACCCACAGTTCCTGACATTACTGTGATATGATGTCCCTCCTCCTTGATGCTCTTTTCAACAGGATGGCTTCTCACAAGGCGAGCCTGCAAAGATAATCTCGCTGTGGAGAGGGATGGACCACCTATCGAAAGGGATACAGCAGAAAAAAAGAGGGGCATACAGACTTAGGGTTATGTACAACCTGTAACTAACTGGCACTGCAAAAGTCGTACATTATACTGAAATTAGCTGTTAATTTGACACACGTGTAAAGACATGCAATTGTCTTTAATTTCTGCTGGGCTGTTATATCCTGACTCCCTCCTTTGTCATTTTACTGTTATATCCTGACTCCCTCCTTTGTCATTTTACAGCACAAGTTAAATGACTTGTTATTCACCTGGTATGTTCCTAAGTACATGATGAATAATTAATATGCAGGAAATTTCATGCACTATTCAAGCAGACCTGAAAAATACCAGCATGATCTTGTAAGGTATTCTGGTGTTTTACTTTATGTTAAAATTTTTGTCTGTTACATAATTTTATAGCATTAATAGATGTTACAAGAGACTTTCATTACACTACTTTGAAAATTTTGGAGTAATTAAAAGGAAATGTAAAAAAAAAGTGTTCATTTGTGATATGCACATTGACAAGGCAGGCTCTTAGCTGGTGCACTAATGCAGTGTGTGTTGGCTTTGCTTACATTAGTTACACACACACACACAAAAGTTTATAGATGGATACATAGCGAGAGAGATTCATAGACAGTTACTAGTCATGAGCCTAGGCCAAATTTCCAAGTGTCCTAAGGCATTTATCGAGTTACGTGACTTACTGAAGTTCATACAGTAGGCAAAAAGGAAGCTGAGGGAATCAAACCTTGTACCACAGTAGCTTACAGCTCCTAGCCTTAATTCTGTGTGCCAACTGCCAGACTCTGAGACAGTGAAGACATTCCCCCAGATTCTCGAAGCCCTGCATGGCGTGCATGATTAGTGCAGGAGCCCTAGCAGGCAATATGTCTGCCGTGCAATCCAGGAACAGCCTGCAGGGGCGTGCAGGAGAGCTCCAGCACTGATCATGCACGGACTAAGCCCTGGTATGCAAATCACCTCATTTGCAGGAGAAATTCATGCAAATGAGGTGATTTTGCAATCCAGGAAGCTTGCAATAGCCCGTGCAAGACAAGTGATATCTGCAGAAATGTACTGTGTTAGTAACAGAGTACATTTCTGCAAAATCCGAAACGGAGCTATGACAGCTCAAAATAAAGGCTGCATATCATTGAGGAAGCATTCCAATGGCCAAGTATAAGGCCATTGGCATTGCAAATAATAAAAAAAAAAAACTTTAAATTTTTTTTCGCCGATCTCTGCTGTTTCGGGATCAGGGGGGAAATAATAAAATAAATCTAAAATAAGCATTCTAACTAAAATCAGTATTCTGCCATGCAAATCAATGGCAGGCAGAAGACAACCTGGCCAGTGAGTAATGGTTGCAAGAGGGGAGGCTCAGTGTGAGACATGCAACTATGCATTAGCAGGCAAGCCTATGCAAATGAGGGGAAGGATAGTGAATCCCAGTTTTCATCAGCATGTGAGGCAGGTCCCAACAGTGTAAGAGTATGAATAGATGGGTGCAAGACTAAGATATAGGTGACATCATGGGGGGGGGGTGCCTAAGTGGATTGGAGCCCTGTGGCTCGGGATTGCTCCTAGCTTAGCATAGCTAAGCTAGGGGGGTGTGTCTAAACGTGCCTAGCACTGTTCACAAAGCCTAAGCGGCTGTGCGTGCTGCACACCGGTTTCTAAAGAAAAAAAAGTAAACCAGGAAATAACAGCTCTGTGCACATTTGAGCACTCTGTTTGTTTGCACAGCGCTCCCCAGCTCTTAGGAAGGCAATGGGAAGGGAAAACAGCAGTAGGAAGATAATCAAGGAGAACTAGCTTAGCTGGCAGGTGAAATGTATCAGAATTAGTCAATTACACAGGCAGCAGACCAGCCCAGAACACTACTATAAACTAAGCAAACACTTCCCCTCTGGTTTTTCCCACACTCTACACCACTGGTGTATACAAGTGGGGAAATTTTAACAAACAAACCTACAAAATGAGAAGGGCTGCAGCAGGCAACATAGAACAACATTTGCAAGAGGCTGAGGGTGGTGAGGGAATGCTGATGAACAACCTACAGTGAGGAGACTGAGAAGAGAGTACAGAGACCCAGGGTAACCTACCAGGGGCTACATGAGCTGGAGACAGTGGAGCGCTATAGGGTGGACAGAGACCTCCTACAGCAAATTGTTGAGCTGTGCTGGCCACACCTGACACACCAAACTGACCGAGGGGAACCCATCCCAGTGGATACCAAGGTATATGTAGGCCTAGGTATACTAGCCACAGATACCTCCCAAAGCACAACTGGGGATATCATGTGGATCTCACAGGCATCCGCATCCAGAGTATTCCACCAGTTCCTGGATGCCATGTCAGCACATGCCAGTGAGCACGTATATTTCCTCAACACACGTGAGGTGTTGGCCAGCAATATGCATCTCTTCCACCAAATAGCAGAATACCCTGGGGTCGTGGGTGCTATAGACTGCACGCACATATGCATCAAAGCACCACCCGGTGAGCAGGGTAGGGCCTACATCAACCGCAGGGGCATCCCCTCCATCAACTGCCAGGTCATATGTGATGCCCAAGGCATTCTAATGAATGTGTGTGCTGGCTGCCCTGGAAGCTATGATGATTCACACATATGGCATCTGACACAGCTGTACCAGAGATTTGCCAATGTGGATATCCCCTACAGTCACCTAGTGGGGGATGCTGGGTACACACTGGAGCCGTGGCTGATGACACCCATCCTAAATGCACACACACCTGAACAACCATGCCATAATGAGGCACACGCACAGGCCAGACATATAATAGAGCGTGTGTTTGGGATGCTCAGGTCATGGTTTCAGTGTCTGGACACATCCGGTGGAGCCTTGCAGTGTTCACCAGCTACATGTACCCAGATTGTTATGGTATGTGCTATGCTACACAATATGATCCTGCGGAAACAGCTGCAGCAGGAACAGCATGGGGCAGGGCCACACAGCCCCCACCAATGCCAAGGCCTGCACAGGCACAGAGTGACTCAGAGGAGGAACAGCCTGAGCCTCCCCCAGTAGGCAGAAGAAGGCGTGCCCAGTATGCCATGCCTTGGCAAAGGGGCAACCCATAGCACATGCACTGACACAGTAGGGACCCAGGGAATGACACCTCTCTCTGACTCGCACATACAGTAAAAGGGATGCCAAACATGGCACCACCTGTGCACAACCATGTACAGGGAGTGTACTATGTGCATCTGACATGGGCAGCCCTCCAGCACCATCCGCAAGTCTGGCACACCCTCAAGGTAAGTCCATCAACCTACCAATTGCCAAATGGAGTAGAATGTGTTGTCTCTAGCTATGGTATGGATGTGAGCATGCAAGGGAACTGGGTGGTCGAATGTTATGGCAGGAGACAGTAGACACCCATAATGGCACCATGACATCTGTAACACATACTGGAGTCACCATAGTAGCCAGTACTACACAGGGTGACAAAACCCACTGCAGGAAATGGGCTGAGTGATATGTGTGTCCATAAGACCCACACATGCCAGTCAGGAAGGTACACATACCCAACAACAGTCTCCGGCAGCAGGACAGGTGTAGACAAACACAAACAGAGCCTGTCCCACAACCCCGGAATGATGGCTATGGTTAACCCCCCCCCCCCCCCCCCAGGCCTACACAGACGGACCACAGCAGGGCAGGCAGTGGGATGTTAGTTCTGAAGGGTAGGAAGTCTGACAATAATATGTAGGGCAACCAAAGCCACTATCTGTAATACACTGGTATGCCTCTAGTCAGCATGATAGTTAGCAATACAGAATGAAATGGAGTACCTGACATACCAGTACAGTCATAGAAAATGTGTACAAGTGTCACGTGTGCCCCCCCCCCATCCGACATAGTAATGTAATAACGCCACAAAGCAGAGAAAAATCGAGAACTAGTAATAAATCACAGTTCACCTGATAGGAGCCCAATCCTTTAATAGAAAATACAATAAATTAACATGAGCGCTTTCGTCTGCAAAAGTACAAACTTCATCAGATAAAATCCCACTAATACTGACAGGCTTTATATAGAAATAATTAACCAGTGAGGTTTTACATTCAATGAATCAATTAATCAATTAAAATCTTAAAAAATCTTAAAAAAACAAGGTGCATAAATAACTTTTTAATACATCAAACCTGAAAGCCTAAAAAGGCTAGAATGCACCTGGTTAAAAAACATTAATAAACATTTTAATTAAAAATACTGAGGTTGAAAAGATATGTATGTAAATGTATGGATGTATATAAATATATAAGCTGTATGAGTGAGGTGTATGTTTCTAAAAGGAACTCAAACTGATTCAAACTATATTGGCCTTGCCTACTAAAATGGCTTTGATATTAATATATTCATTTAAACCGGGAAAGATGTTAGATTTTAATCTTAGTTGCCATCTTATCTCCTTCTGCAACAAAATGTTTTTAGGATCTCCCCCTCCAATTTCCACATCAACTGTATCAATAATTCCAAATTTAAATGATGGAGAAAATTGACAAATAGTGGTGTGTTTATATAGGGCACTTGTTTCCTTTTTAATTTTTATGTCATTTCTGTGTTCATAAATCCTTTCTTTCAAATGACGTTCCGTTTTGCCCATGTAGAAACATGAGCAATGACAACAGGTTGCCAAATATACCACCATGGAGGTGTAACAATTGCCCCTACAAAATTTTACTGTGCTGTTCAAACCATTATTCAAGTTAATACTATTTGAAGTGTTAATAAAAGAACATTGGGCACATCTGCCACATGGGTGGGTACCCCTGGTGTTCCTAAAGGAGTAGTCCCTTCCTTCCAATGTTCTCTTGAAGTTATTGCCCACTCGGTGAATGAAAGTAGGTTTATTACCTACAATTTCCATTACTTCAGTATTTGTCTTAAGTATAGACCAATTTTCATGTAAAATCCTCTTAAAAATCAAAGAATGTTGAATGGAACAAGATCCCGAAAACTCTTTAGATCTACCTTCTGATGTGTCCTTAATCAAATTGGGATGCCCAAGTAAAGGTTTGAAACGTGTACCCCATCCCTGATAGACCTCCATCAATATCTCAGCCACTACTCACTGGGGTAACCCCTTTCGTAAAACATTTTGCCCAAGTTAATGAATTCTTGTGTGAGATCGTCAAAATTAGATGTCATCCTTGCCACTCTGACAGCTTGACCTTTACTTTTTTTCTGAAAATGATGTTGGCTGTCAAAGTGGAGATAGCTATTACACCAGGTTGGTTTTCTATACACTTGGGATTTGAAGCCACTAGGAGTTTTTGTGAGTGTGATATCTAGGTAATTAATAGATTCCCTGTTGGCTTGATAAGTGAAGGACAGAAAGGAGGTAGATTTATTAATATGAGACATAAATTGATCTAACTCTTCCTGAGTCCCTTCCCAAATAACAAAAATGTCATCCAGGAATCTGAAGTAAGCTTTGATTTTAACAAAGAATGCACTCTCAAAAATGTATAGAGTTATTCTAATAAAACCAAATTAGCATAAATGGGGGCGCAAGCCGCCCCCCCCCCATGGCTACTCCACTTACTTGTTTGTAAAAAACTCCCTCAAAATTAATGAAATTGTTGTCCAAAACAATTTCCATTAGTTCTAATAATAAACATTTCCTGTCCAGTGTTAATTCTGAATACTTATGAATGCTTGCCTCAAAAAATTCAAAACCATCCTTCCTTGGGATACAAGAAAATAAGTCTTTCACGTCAATGGTGATGAAAAGACTCTCTTTAGTCCATAAATCATTATTGATTCTTCCCAAAAAATCCCATGAATCCTTAATAAGATGTTTATGTTGATTGGCAATTTTTTTGAAATTTTGATCAATAAAAACTGCTAGAGGATGGGTTTTGGATCCACGGGCGGAAACTATAGGTCTAAATGGAGGTAGATCAATGTTCTTATGAATTTTTGGTATCCCAAAGAAACCAGGAATGGTGGGATGGAGTTGTCGAAGAAAATGATAGGTAGTCTGGTTGATACGCTGTTCAACTAGATATTCTTCGAGAAGAGAATCTATTCTATTATAAGCAGTCTGAATCTCATTGTGAGAAACCAAACAATATGTATCATCTTGCGTCAAAATGTTTCTTAAAGCATTTTTGTAGTCCATTTGTTTAAAAAATACCAATCCTCCACCTTTATCTGGTTCCATAAAACGTAGATTTTTGTTGTGTTTTAAATTCTCTAGTACAGGGGTGTCCAACCTTTTCAGTTGCAAGGGCCGCATTGAGTCAACAGAAATTGTCTGGGGGCCGCATGCAAAATATATCATTGCAAACAGCAAGTGAGGACCAAAAAAAAAAAAAAGGTCTCTCACGTAAACTGAAGAGCAAAAAAAAAAACGTAAACTGAAGAGCAAAAGACCACAGGTGTATGCATAATATTTGCCCTAAAATTCAATATCTCATTCTAATTATTAAAAAAACAGATAAATCTAACTGACATCTTAGTTTAACATCAAAGTATATTTGTAAAAAAAAAAAAATTAAAAGGGTACGAACATTTCAATTTGTAGCCAAACCCTACTTTAACAGTGCCCCTATCAGTGAGGTAATGTTAGTGAATGTTTGACTATACATCAACAATATGTACAACAGATGTCTTGCATCCAAATAACCATAAAATAAATAGCAGATGCCACTACAGCCATCCAAATAGTCTTAAATGCAATTACCTCCCTGTGTATAACAGAAAACAACCCAGCCATGTACTGATAACTTGATCCATCACCAAGCTGCCCCTCTCTTACTGAGGTAAAGGATGTTGACAGACTGCAAGTCCAAAACATATTGTACAGTTACACAGTTTAAATTAGTGTATATACAACTTCCCTCTACTGTGGAATGGCACACATGGAAAAATATACACAATTAACTACACAGTGCAAAGTAAACTCAGATTCAACAGAACTAAAAATATCAACGTATAAATATATATATATATATATATATATATATATATATATTTGCCTTATCTGTACTTCTTTAACAAAGACTTAAGTGGGTACATACAATGAGCCAATTATCACAGCTAATGTTAAAATATCAGTGCCAGTCAGTATTCACATGCCAACTCTCAATGGAATGTGCCTGCATCTGCTGTGTCTGCATTAAGGGTATACCTTAATCTTGAGTTTATGACACCTAATCAAATAAGTTTCAAAACTGGCAAATGCGGCTTAACGGTCATCTTTTATACATCATAATAATAGAGACACAATTGGCTGCAGGACTACAGAGGAAATCGCAAACAAAGCATTCACAATCTGAGACAGCCAGCAATCCTATGTGCAGAAAAACGTGACTTTATGGATGCATGTACTAATTTCTCAAGTATCACTGTAAGTCTAATAGCCCACAAGCTTCAAGAAACCTTATACCCCAGGATGTTTGGTACATTCCTAACATTAATCTAGTAACTCCTGACCTAGTGCTTACTGTACAGTCTGGGAGTGTGCAGTTGCATCTCCCCACCTACCACACAGTGTGGGAGAGGGCAGCTGTACCTCCCTGCCTACAGTAGAGTATAGGACAGTAGCTGTACCTCCCAAGATACAGTACAGCATGAGAGTGCAGCTGCACATCCCAACCCACCGTGCAGCCAAGGAGAATGCCATTGAACGTCCCAACCTACAGACAGTGGGGTTGGAACAGTGATTATATCAACTTTCAAACTATAAGAACAAAGACTACAAAAACGGCAATCAATCTAGACTAGAGATTGAATCTAAAATTATTATAAAAAACAAAAACAATATTTTTTTGCAACAGGCAAGCCCCCCCCCCCCCCCAATAATCCTTGCTAATTACATATACCAACTCTGAGATCACATCAGAGAGAGAGGGAGGACAAATTCCCTGCCCTGCAGCAATGTGATCTCAGACAGCAGGAATGGAGAGTTCACTTTTCTGAACATTCACTCTTACACCCAACCCAAATTAATTTTCTGACTGCTCGCTGTAATGAACGGTAACTTGGAGAGTACAGCTGAACCTAACCTAACACAAAGGCTGGAAGACTGCAGCTGAGCCTACCAACCTACTGTACTGAGTGGGAGAGTTTAACTCAATTTCTCAATCTTCCATACATTGTGGGAGAGACGGCAGCTTTTTCTCCCAACCTACCATCCAGTTTCTGTGAGAACAGTTCAACATCCCAATCCACCCATACAGCATGGGACTGCAGCTGTACCTCCCAACCTGCCATACAGCATGCCTCCTTCACTGTTCAGCCTGGAAGAGTGCAGCTGTATACACCCCCAGCCTTCTGCACTAATTAATCACCGGTGACTTGCTACTGGGTAATCTTTCTAAGTCAGATCACCTCACTTCTCCTTCCTCTGCTAATATGGGCTGCAGTACAGCTTGTACTTGCTGTTCAAGTATTCTGTCATTACCTTTTTCTGAACAGCAATGCTTTTTCAGTACTGAAAGAAATATAATTTAAAAATGAAACACAAAGTAACCATGCATTCTGAAAGAGGGGACTTTAATTGTAACTAAAGTAAATATTTTTGACCATTTTAAATGTAGATTCCAGCTCATCTCACTGCACAAAACAAATAAATTGTACTTAAAAACTGGACACCACAGTGAATGCCTTGCCGTGTCCCCTTGTTTATGAAGCTACCAAACACTTGACTAGACAGGTGTTTAATAACGCTGCACTCATCTAACGCACATGTTTCATACAGCGATTCATGACTGTAAAAACGGAGCTTCAAATCTAATTTACAGAGACAGAGGTATCCTGAAAAAAAGTGGTACTTTTATCTACTTATCTTTGCCACATGGCAAAACCCGACAACTAAAACAATTGCACCTTTATAAAGTCTTTTTCTTATCTTGACTTAAGTCTTAACAATGAAACTGTTATCTTTCCATTATTTTTCTAAGTAAAGAGGCCAGCATTCTACAAAGATGCATCTACAAAACAAAAGGAAGAGTATGTAGAAATAGAAAACATTTGTACTATAAATAATTTATACAAGGTAAGGGGAAAACAACTTCTAAGTGCCGAGACATAAGGTAAATGCAACAAATGTTCACTCAAATATAGCTACAGTACACTATCATTCCCATTCACAACCACCCTCCCCACCTAATCCCCACATCTGCCTATATAACAACAGACAAATACCATTTAATTACTAATAAATATTTAAAACTAAATCATCTTATTTTACAGTGTAACTTATAGTAAATCTTATCATTTCTCATATGCCTATACTCTGCACTAAGTAACTTTTGATGCTCTTGAGATGTACGTATGTTCCCTGAAACTTTCATTCTGCTGTACCTCATAATGACTTATTATGCCATTTCTTCAGCTTATAAAATTAAAAAAATTCCCTTGGTAAAGTAGCAGTCTGGTTTGGGCTTCTTATCAATAGTGCAAGCAAATGAGTTACTGAAGTAAACAAGTTAAAGGTCGGCTGCAACAGCATCCTTCAATATCATCATCATCATCCTCATAAAAGAGTAGCATATTTATGGTTACTGGTGATCCAGCATTCATTTTTAGAAGCATGTGCTTTGGAAATGGGGAAATTTCAGATTCAGAAACTTTATCATTTCTATATTATTTATGAAAAGGCAAGTTCTTCTGTCTTATATCCATGTCAAGCACTGTTAAAAATTCTTTCCAATATTTGCTCGCAGATAGTGTAGAAAAAACTTTCTCGTTCTGTCTTCATAAGACCAATTTTGCCTTTCTCACTGGCAACTGTAGTCATCAAACCAGACTGCTCACCCCACAGCCCTTAGACTCAAATTATGGTGTAATAGCAAAACTTTATTGTATGTGTGATTAAAAAAATAAGTAAACAAAACTGGTAGCCCGAACAGCAGCACCGACAGGATCCGATTTTTCAGCCCTCCTTTTAATCTCTTATATAACATCTGTAAATAGTGCTTAACTACTTCTGTGTGTATTTATTAACTAACAGTTTTTGTAAACATACCAAGTTTTGATTTTTTATACTGATGGGACTGAACCTAAAAATTAAAATGATGCATTTAGAATAGCTTACCTGTTACTGCTGGAGATGTAGTCAGTGTGTAAAAATAAATAAATCCTCCTCACTCTCAGCTCTTTCTTTGCCGTGATCTTAATCCTTCCTTCAGCTGTTTACCCATAAACAAACGAACGGTGCTTTGGCGCATGCGCATACCAGCTGACAGACGCTGCCATGAAAAAAAACGTGAAAAAAAGTAATGTGGTGCATGCGCAGAACGCCTGAAGGACGCGGACGTGAAAACGCGCGGAAAAAAAGTGAAATTTCAATTTAAGGGTCGCGGGCCGCATGGAAGAGCTCTGAGGGCCGCATGCAGCCCGCGGGCCGCAGGTTGGACACTCATGCTCTAGTAAATTAGCTTCATCTAATTTTAGGTTGTAATTCTGCCAAAAACCATTGGTATTTTTGCCATATGATTCATATATTTCTCTGGTAACTATGTTCTCAAAAGTATTTAGAAGTGGGTGGAGGGGGGGGGTTGTATACACTCCTTCTAGTGGAAACATTGTTGTCACTGTTCCCAGAAGTCTTTTCAGAAACCCCTTTGTTGTGTATAATTGTGAGATTTAACTTCCTAAGGAACAGTTTTAAATCGGTCAAAATTTGGGCCAAATCTCCTTTGAAACTTTTTACAAATTTAAATCCTTTGGAAAACAAATTAAAATGAGTTTTTTCCAGTTTCAAATCAGTATAATTATATATTTTGTATCCATGATATTCAAAAACTATTCCATTTGTGTGTGTAATTATAGCATCTATCTCTCCCTGTTCCCCCTGTAATTCCAATCCTGAGTTTTCAAATGGGAATCTGGGTTGATGGCATTCTGGTGTTTGTTGGCTAAGCGTTCTGACCTCCGTGGGCCTAAAAAAACTTCGTTTGGTTCTTGAAAAGAATCCAATTCATCCAAAGAACGTGAATGTGCAACAAAGGTATCCCTGTTATAATTTCTGTCATCAAATGAAACTCTTACATTTCTCATATTGTGTCTGTTACTAGGGGGTAATGTACCTGTTCTCCTGTTGTGCCCCTCCCTGAATCCAGGTTGAACAATTTGAGTATTAAAAACAGGTTGTGGGTAACTTTTCCCAATCTCATATTGCCCCTTGTCCCTAAAATATTTTTTCTGTTTCCTTTCAAATACTTTGTCAACTTTGACATCAATTCTTTTTAAAATTCTTTCAAAAAATTCTTGGTATTGATCAAACAGTAAATCATTAATAATAGTGAGATGCAAATTATTAACTTCTGTCAGTAAAGTTTTTAAATGTACTTCATTATATTTTATTAGCTTTAATACCAAAGAAAAGCCACATTCATCGAAAAAACCTTGAAATTCTTTAATAATGTGGTCAGTATAAGAAATACCAAAAGGATATTTATAAAAACGAAGCCCCTGAGGGACTATCTTGTTATTTAAACACAAGTGAAGATAATTATTTTCAATTTCTAAACATTTAAACTTGTAAAGAAATTTTTCAAACTTATAGAGTCTTTAAGACTTCTCCATTAGAAGTTTTTTTTGCAGCAATGTAGTTCCCCTTACTCGTGTTGTTTGAGAAAACAAACTTCTTTTCTAAAATACCTTTGTAAGAAGTTTTACGAGAGGAGTCAGCCCCTGTAACAGTTCGTAAAACAGAAGGGACTGAACCGTTGTTTACACAGTCTTTAAAAGAATGAGAAACAGTACCTTTGGTGTTGGTTAGTCTTGGAAACCCACGAGAATCTCCTGCATCCGAAAAGGAATTGTGTAAGTTGTTGTCCTGTAATGTCGGAGCGCCAAATTTCGTGTTTCTTCTCCCAGGCTGGTCCTCACCTGCTGTACTCGTTCCTTCCCCAAGGTCTTCATGCACGGAAGTAGGAGATGAGGTCACAGGTGGTTTCGGACCCGTGGAGGAATGACTGCGAATGGCAATGGCTCCCTCTGGTGGTTCCTTCTGAGTAAACAAGTCTATTAATTTGGTTAAATCCCCTCGGAGAGAAGAAAGTTCTTCTCTCAAACGAAAAACTTCATTTTGGGTCTGAATCAGCGTGATACTTGCCTCCAACACGTTGTCAGCTCCCAAAAGGGTGGAATCGTTGGGCGACTGATTCATAGTAGAAAACGGTCAATACGAGTCGCTGCAACACTAGTATCAGTATAGTGGGATAACTTTAAAATGGAATTGAATTAAATGTTAATTTTTTCTTTTCCAAAACTGTGAGTAATCACTCGGTCAGAGTCCAAACCAGGTGGCTCAATAAGGTGAACCAACCAAAAACAAACGCCACAAAGCAGAGAAAAATCGAGAACTAGTAATAAATCACAGTTCACCTGATAGGAGCCCAATCCTTTAATAGAAAATACAATAAATTAACATGAGCGCTTTCGCCTGCAAAAGTACAAACTTCATCAGATAAAATCCCACTAATACTGACAGGCTGTCAGAGTGGCAAGGATGACATCTAATTTTGACAATCTCACACAAGAATTCATTAACTTGGGCAAAATGTTTTACGAAAGGGGTTACCCCAGTGAGTTAGTGGCTGAGATATTGACTATCTGGGATGGGGTACACGTTTCAAACCTTTACTTGGGCATCCCAATTTGATTAAGGACACATCAGAAGGTAGATCTAAAGAGTTTTCGGGATCTTGTTCCATTCAACATAACAATTTTTCTTTGATTTTTAAGAGGATTTTACATGAAAATTGGTCTATACTTATACTGAAGTAATGGAAATTGTAGGTAATAAACCTACTTTCATTCACCGAGTGGGCAGTAACTTCAAGAGAACATTGGAAGGAAGGGACTACTCCTTTAGGAACACCAGGGGTACCCACCCATGTGGCAGATGTGCCCAATGTTCTTTTATTAACACTTCAAATAGTATTAACTTGAATAATGGTTTGAACAGCACAGTAAAATTTTGTAGGGGCAATTGTTACACCTCCATGGTGGTGTATTTGGCAACCTGTTGTCATTGCTCATGTTTCTACGTGGGCAAAACGGAACGTCATTTGAAAGAAAGGATTTATGAACACAGAAATGACATAAAAATTAAAAAGGAAACAAGTGCCCTATATAAACACACCACTATTTGTCAATTTTCTCCATCATTTAAATTTGGAATTATTGATGCAGTTGATGTGGAAATTGGAGGGGGAGATCCTAAAAACATTTTGTTGCAGAAGGAGATAAGATGGCAACTAAGATTAAAATCTAACATCTTTCCCGGTTTAAATGAATATATTAATATCAAAGCCATTTTAGTAGGCAAGGCCAACATAGTTTGAATCAGTTTGAGTTCCTTTTAGAAACATACACCTCACTCATACAGCTTATATATTTATATACATCCATACATTTACATACATATCTTTTCAACCTCAGTATTTTTAATTAAAATGTTTATTAATGTTTTTTAACCAGGTGCATTCTAGCCTTTTTAGGCTTTCAGGTTTGATGTATTAAAAAGTTATTTATGCACCTTGTTTTTTTAAGATTTTTTAAGATTTTAATTGATTAATTGATTCATTGAATGTAAAACCTCACTGGTTAATTATTTCTATATAAAGCCTTGTCAGTATTAGTGGGATTTTATCTGACGTTTGTACTTTTGCAGACGAAAGCGCTCATGTTAATTTATTGTATTTTCTATTAAAGGATTGGGCTCCTATCAGGTGAACTGTGATTTATTAATAGTAATGTAATAAGTCAGATGTGCCCCCACCACTCCTGTGTAGTCAGGTGTGCCTCCCCCCCACTCCTGTGTAGAAATGTAGAAACGTAGAAACAATCAGGTGTGCCCCCCCCTCCGCTGTGCAGAAATTTAGTAACCGTCAAAGCCAAATGATCGATCGATACCCTGCAGAGACAGCATGCTACCTGTCGGTGTACAACACAAAGGTCAGCATTGCAGCACAAACTACCTGGACACGATCCACACATTTAGTACAGACTGCCATACTGAGCATGCTCTCACACTTGGAGAAATGAAGGCAATGTCAGCCAACAACATACTGAAAGGTCATACTGGCCATGCTCACACACTTAAACACATGAAGGCCATGACTACAAACACCAGTGGACTGGAATTATCTGTCAGTTGCAGTTGTTAGTGCGGACACTCGGCAGTATGCACCACTCATGCCTTGCAACAGTGGATAGGAATACAGACATATATACACCTTTAGGAGAGTAGTAGCCCAGTAATCTCCGTAGCGCGTCCTGTAATTGCATACTGCTGTAGGTGTGATAAAGTACTTGGATAGGAGTTCTAACTCCAGACTTGGCAACTGTGAGTGTGTGTGTTTGTGTGCGTGTCTGTCTCTGACTGTGTAGAGAGCAATGCTTTTTAGGGTACTCTCACACCTTACAATTCATTTACTCAACTTTGGCAAGGCTGCTGATGTCATCCAATGTGATATACACCTTTGGGAAAGGAGTACTGCAGTAATCTCTGTGGCACATGCTATAACTGCGTAGTGCTGTAGTTTAATAAACTATTTAGGTGGGGGTTCTATTCCCAGACATAAGTGTGAATTTTTGTGTGTTCCTTTGTCAGAGTAGGGAGCAATGTTTTTGAGGCCATTCACAGGCACTACAACCTCCATCGCCCTACTTTGGCATGTCTGCTGACAACAGTTGTGAAAAACACTGTTGGGGTAAAAATATCCCAGTAAACTCTGTGGCGCGTGCTATAACTGCATAATGCTGTAGTGTGATAAAGTAGTTAGGTAGGTGTTCTAACCCCAGGCATGGCAAGTGTGTGGGTGTCTCTGACTGTAGAGTGCAATGCTTTTTAGGTTACTCGCACTCCTTACAATTCATATACCCAACTTTGCCAAGGCTGCTGATGTCACCAACCAAGAAATACACCTCTGGGAAGGTTATAGCCCAGTAATGCCTGTAGCGCGTCCGGTAACTGCGTACTGCTGGAGTGTGGCAGTTCTGGATGTTTTGTGTGTGTTCCAATGTCTGTGTACAGAGCAGTGCAGTATAGGCTAGTCACACGCAGTACATTTTGAAATGCCCTACTTTGGTAATCCTGCTGATTCCATCCGTTGTGAAATGCACCTTTGGGGAAGGAGTTCTCTAGTATTCCCCGTGGTGCGTCCTATAACGGCTCCATGCTGTAGTGTGATACAGACCTTGGTCAGGGGTTCTATACCCACACATGTCTGTTGTGGGTGTTTTGCATGTGTCTCACTGTCTGTGTAAGGAGCAATGCATTTTAGGCTACTCACTTGCAGTACATTTGAAATTCCCTACTTTGGCAATCTTGATGATGTCATCCATTGTGAAATACACCTTTGGTGAGGGAATACTCCAGTAATGTCCATGGCGCATACTATAACTGCGTAGTGCTGTAGTGTAATAAACTAGTTAGATAGGGGTTCTACTCCAAGACATGACAGGCCTGTGTGTGTATTTGTAACTCGTATCCTGTGCAGAGGTGGTTGTGAGTGTGTGACACCCGTGGCCAATGTGGAGCGGGTTTAGCATATTTCTTATTTGGTGGCCCTACTGTATATCACAATGTCAACTGTACTGGGATAACAGATGTAAAATAGCTGAGAGGCTGGGGTGCAAAGCCATACCCATACATGTGACATCAATGCCAGGCAATGACCTCAACCCTAGTACTACCCAGATCACACTCTCTACCCATGTGTCATACACACACATGCCTAGGCAACAGCCAATATGTGGATAGTACACTGCATATTGGCCACCGATAGTGACTATGGAGTGATAGCAGTGGGCTACAGAGGGCATGTCACCTTGCCCATCTGTCCAATATGCATGTACATGCACACAGTGCACCTTCCCCATGTTCCCCAATGGACACCTGCACCATCTGTGGTGCCTTCACATGTGACCAACAATGGACATACCATGCCTGACAACATGCCCTGTATGGACAGATGCCGCTGACACCAGGGAATGCTGTTAGCATGCCATCAATGTAGGTGCAGGCTAAACCTGCTGCCAGTTCCTTCCACAGGTGGGCAAGACTGGCACATCTGATGATCGGTGTTCACAACATGGGCCAGATACCTCAGGTACAGTTCCACATGTCACTGTACATGCATGTGGGAGGCGTGCACATCCTAGACACCATCCATGTCCTGGACTAAGGAACACATGCATGGCAGGCAATGCACAGCATTAGCCACACACAATAGTCACCCAGGTGACTGGATGGGGGATACAATACACACCTGTGTGCGCAAATGCATAAACTACAGACCTGAGCCACAATGCAGACCATTGTCATGTGGCCTGATGCCAAGGTATACCCATCACCTACCCTAGTATAGCCTGCTGGCACAGTTGACCACCACACACCCATGCAGACATGCATGTCAGTACTGGCACCCAGTGTGTTTTGTGTGTGTGTGTGTGGTGGTTATGGCCACATCACTGCAACCCCCATGGGCATACTGAAGCCTGCTGTCCAATGTCTGACACCTCCTCATACTCTTTGCCCTTACGACCTCCGTATGACCTGTGTGGTGCATGTGATATCTGCACAGTGATGTGTTGTGGCAATCCCACTACTGATGAGTTGCAATCCTGGCCCTGCCAAGTGTGTCATTGTGTGTGCGTCCCTGTGAGACTGTGGCTGTGTTGACGCTGGCACCTATTAATGCAGACAGGCACGTGTACGTCACCTTCCTTATATGTACCGTGTCCCTGTTGCAGATGTCACTCACCATCGCATATATGTCCTGAGTGCTCCACAACAAGTAACCCATGTGGCGCATCCAATAACTGCATCTAACTGTGATAGCACTGCATAGTTGTCAGGGGTTTGATACCCTGTGCTGGTAGGTGTTGTGACACAAACATGCAACAGTTTTACACTCCCCCCCCCCCGCCAGGTATTTGCCTCAGTCTGCCTCTCCCACCCCCTCTCTGGTGGATGTGGAGACCCACACCTGCTATGCTTAGGCAGCAGCATGTGTATTTTCAGTGATGTTCATGATCAGCTGATGGCCTCTGCATGAATTGCAGCCCTTCCCTAGCTGATTGCACGTGGGACAGCTGTGGCAACAGTCCCATAGCCAATTGCATGGAAACCCACTCAAATATCTAGGAACTTCATGGTGGTGGTGGCCCTTTTAATTCTGTGAGCAGGAACTAGATCTGTTTAGCAAACAGCGTCTCAGATGGATTGGGGATTTACCTTTAACAACATACACTGTGGAAAGATGGCAACAAACAGGAGGGGTATGTGAATGACCTGACTACAGACTGTAAGTGCTGCTATACTGCATTTGGAGTAATGTTGGTTTAACAGTGTTTGTCTGGATATGGATGTCATACATGTTGTAATACCTGCCATATCAGTTCCATGTTTATGAGGAATCCCCATCTGCAGAGTCCTCTGCAGACTGGCCAGTGTTGTGCCTTTGGTTTCATGTGTTAGTGGACTGCAGAAGGTAGTGTGAGGATTGCAGTCTGTAGATGGTGAAGGCCGTGACAGATACTGACTTCATATCCCTTATAGGAGATATGTTGCAACAAACCCTGTTACAACAGTAAATGTATGAGGGTATCACAGCAACATGTCAATATTGGCCCTGTGTATGTGCTTCCAGCCACACCTCTGTCAACCTTTTGTACATATGTTGTGCATAAAGTGGTACATATGTGCCATACACTATAATTAGTGTCCTCATATCTGATAAGCCAGTGATATATCAGACTGCTACACATGTTATGTACAGTAGGGGTTATATTCCATGACATAACCAGGACATTCTGTAGATGATTGTACAGTACTGAGGTCTGTGTACTTATGGTGAATGTCGGCAGTGTGTGTATTGTTAATATGTACTTTAGCCTGTGTACAGACTGTAGTAGATGTCATTGTTCTAGCTCCCCTCCTGTCTGATGTTACATGCTGCCCCACTGCATGGTATCGTATTGGCGTACATGTTAGTATGGCCATACACACACGTCTGTCTATATATATATATATATATATATATATATATATATATATATATAAATGTCATATATAGATATGTTGTATTTGTGTACAGATGAATATATTTCCACACATCTAGATGATGGTAGACATTCTCTGTACTGTTGCATTACTGAACTGTATGATATGTTTGTGAAAACATCAGGATTATGCATATCTGCCGTGGCTTAGTGGTAAATCACTTTGTGTATCATTTGCCGGGTCCATGGTTTGAGCCTTGCAGGAGTTGTTTGTTTTGCAGAACACGGCCCCTTAGATACAGCCAGCTTAAGGCAATTTCTAGAAGTTGTAAGTGGGTCTGCGTGGCGGTAAGCACTGCCTACACAGGTTAAGCAATATAGAAGCTAACTGACTGTAAGTTACTGTAACCGGAAGTTGGCTGTGCTTAGCTCCGCGCAAACCCGCTTACAACTGCTTTAAAGTGCCTTAATCACTCTGTATCCAATGGCCCGTGTTCTGCCCAGCAATAAAATGAACAGCTCCTGCAACCAGGACCCTGCACACCACACACAAAGTGATTTACCACTAAGCCATGGCAGATATGCATAATTATGATGTTTTCACAAACATATCATCCAGCCCAGGTTCAACACTACGGGGAATGTATTCCACCATGTAGGTGTGTGTGTGTGTGTGTGTGTGTGTGTGTGTGTATATATATGTGTATATGTATATATATTTCGGCTTTTCCCGGTTACGGGTCGCCACAGCGGAACTCCGGTCCGCTAATGATTGGCAGTAGATTTTTACGTGCTGGCTTGCCGGGCCTAACGCACAACCTTCAACGAAGGAACGCCCATTCACGCATGTCGCCACACAGAAGACGCTTTAACTGAGAATCGAATGGGCAACGGTTAACTGTAAGGCGACAACGCTACCGCAGCACCACCACCGCAGTTCTCATATATATATATATATATATATATATATATATATATATATATATATATATAGTTCACCTTTCAGAGGGAGAAGATCATTTCTCCGGAAGGTCGAAAGTAGGTTTTCAGCATTGCACAATCTTGGAATAGATGCACTGAATGTGCAATGAGCGAATGTCACTATGCATTCGCTCACTGCAGATTTGACATTTTCTGTGCAGATTGCACTATAGTGGGGATCGGGAAAATGTCCCTTTCCCCATTGTAGTGCGATCTCGGAGTTAGAATATTAAAGTGGGGGGATATGGGAGGGGCGCAGCCCCCCAGATGGGTGCAGGGGGGTTTGCCCCCCTGCATTACAATATGTATTCAAACTTGTAGTTCATCTGCTTTTCAATTTGCTGAGTTTTAAACTTCTGTGCAATTTGAAATGACTGATTTGTCCTTTCGGTTCACAGAAAGGGCCGTGCGGAGAAATGATTGTCTCCCTCTCAAAGGTAAACCTATAAAATATATATATATATATATATATATATATATATATATATATATATATATATATATATATATATAGACATACGTTCCCAATTTCATCTACAGATGTAACTAAAACATATATGTCCACATGCACCATTAATGGGTTTGAGAGACCGAAACAATGTATGTCTGGCATGGATAGGTATCCCCCCCCCCACACACACAGACAAGCACTTCTGGCCTGCAATACACTACCAACCTTAGCAGATCCCATAGCCAGGACCCTACACGACCAGGGCAATACATGTTAACAGTACTCCATCCCACCTGTAGGATGTCAGGCTGGCATTACTAACATATCATGCAGTACAGTCAAGTGAAGTGTCATGCTTGGGGGGGGGACCCCTTGGGCAGGCACAGTAAGTAGCTGGGATCCCTCGTACGATCCAACAGGCCTACACCTGACAATGGATTCATCAATGTTGGCAAGGACAACCACAAATCCACCATGTCAGCTGGGAACTACCACCCAGTAGCCTGATGAGCCTGGTCTGCCGGGACATGGAACATATAACAATGAACCCTTGGCCATTGTCACTGTGAATCTTAAACCCTGGACCTCGCCAATGTTGGACTTGTCAAAGGCAGAGAATACAACCTGAACCTGGTATACCTCCTTGACGCAATCATGACAGGTGTAGAAGGTTAGGAGGTGCACACAGCCTATGTAGATCATAGCAGGATTTTTTACACCATCCCACATGTAGGAATGTGTATAGATGTTATGGGATCTATCTCCGTTCACAGAATATGTTTCCCCCAACATTCCACAGGTGCCATCCCGTGGACATACAGTCCTTCACAGGTCATTGATGTGTTAATGCCCTCCACACTGTAGAGGTGTGCTGTAATACTGGGGTTGCTGTAACTCACTGGGTGTGGCTGTTGTAGACACATCCACCATCATTGCAGTTACTGTTGCATCTATCCCCCCACATAGCTGTCTGTAATACTGTATAGTGTATGTTATCAGGTTGGTTAGTTGTTGTTTACACCATTCACAGTAGTAGAGCAACTCGCACCCTCCTAAGGGTAGGGCTATGCCACTGGCATTGGCACACCCATGTTACTGAGGTGAGGAATGCAGTAGAGTGGGGAAAGGGACATGCACCCTGCTGTTGGCATGTTCAATGTCATTCAAAATAGCAGACTGCATATATACCAATGTGTGGTTGTGCCTATCCTGTCTTGGTGAGATTATATGGGCAACAGATGTGTTACCTGCACAGGGACATACCTCCATGTGTACAGTCTTGTATCTGTAATGCATCCAAACCAAAGGCTCTGTGTTTTGTACCCAGCCATGTGTACCACCCACTACACTTACTGGTGTCCACTGTATAAGGCCTGCTGAAGCCACTACACCCATCAGCCATGTGGCACATGGACAACCACAACACAATCAGAATAGATAATGGTGAAAACAATACAACATTGTTAATTACAGCTATAATGCATCATGGATGCACAGCTACACCTTCCAGGATGTTAGCATTTCACTTTACTGCTGACAGCATGCTACACAGCATTCCATTGCTACACTGTTGTACAGTCACCCTGTGCATCAGTGCCATGTTAGCCTGTCCCTGCATCGATGTTACAAATGACAGGATGTGACACAGGTATCATCATATGCACAGGGTGTGTTGTTGCTTTGCCAGAGGCTTAGGCTGAGCCATACAATTGGCAATGTGTGTGTGAGGGGGCTGAGTAGTGTTATGGGCCAATGGTGATGTGTGGAGTTCTCAACTGTGGGCCTATCCATATGATAGCCAGAGGATTGGCTGTTAGGTTTTGTCTGTTCATCACACAGGTATTCTCCCAGATATATCGGTTGCATTCTGTCTGTTGAGTGCTATCCGTACATGGCTACATCCATTTGTATTTCAATGTCGTATTCCTGCATAAGGGTATGTTGCAGCAAATCCTGTAACACCAGCAATTTCCAGGGTGTGTAACAGCAATAATGCAAATATGGCCCTATGTTCTTGCCTCTGTCCTCCACATATATGCCAGTCTTTGTCCTGCTGTGATACAGACAGGGGTTGTTAGGTAATGGCCTATCATTATTTACTACTAGCATTACTGCTATAATCCCAGTCATGTCATGGACTTGCACACCAACTGTTGGGCAGAGTTCGTATATATGGGGGCAACAGCTGAAAAACACATATGTGCCCTTGTATATTCTAGAGGTCAGTGTGTGGTACAGTGTTCCTTGCCCTTGTACAGCCATTTATGGGGGGAAGGGGTTCAATGCCATTAAGCTAGGCTGTGACACCTTTTCAGGGATATAAGTGTTAAGACAAGGGTCATTCAGTGTAATAGTGAGATGTTAGGTTTAGCAATGTTATGTACAAGATACTGTGACATTACCACAAGTGCTACATTTCCCCCTAGGGCTTGACTACAGGGTGTAATTGGAGGCTGCTGAACTACATCTGTAATTGTTGATTGTTACGTATCTTGAAAGTAAATCCTGTGTCTACTGTTGTACTAACTGAAGGCCTTGGCATGGACAGCATAGTATGGTATATATCCACATTGCTTGCATCTACTGTTTTGTGTGGGCCTTGCATTCATCACTGATAACTCATTTCAAAATTTATGTGGTGTAAGTGCTGGCATACATTATTGTATAGTACACAAATAAGTTTTCTGTGTATACATACCTGTGTGTCTTGTCATGTCCTTTGAATTGTGGGTAGGTATAAGTTTAATATAAGTATTCTCATTTGTGGGAATTGTTGCTACACCACACGTGCCAGTTACAGGGCTTGTGGCTGAGGGATATATACATATATATATATACATATATACATATGAACATATTTTTCTATCTATATACAGTTGATGTTCTATGATTATTTGTGAGCCATACATATATATGGGTCTACCTGATAACACCGACAACAATTTAACCGACACGACAAAACCGAAAGTTCAAAAACACGAAACTTCACATGCCCGACAAACCACAATCTGACAATCAACAAAACAAATACCTTTCCCGAAAAACACACACACAACACAAGCATACCAAAAACCTTACAAACCTACACTAAACCTTACATACACAACTATCATTGCACTAACCTTAACTCAAACCCTAACCCTAAGGTCCGTCACTATCGAACATTTACCTTACCCGCACCCTAACCCTAACTCACTTTATCCGCCCCTAACCCTCAAGTCTGTCACTATCGCACACTTACCTGACCCGCACCCTACCCTAACATCTGTCCCTATCGCACACTTACCTTAACATGTCGGTGTTCTCAGCATCGGGAGTCTCAGCTTTCGGTCTTCTCCGTTGTCGATCTTCCAGTGTCTGTGTTCTCGTTGTCGGCATTGTGGACTTTCGGCGTTTTCAGATAGACGTGTGTGTGTGTGTGTGTGTGTGTGTGTGTGTGTGTGTGTGTGTGTGTGTATATATATATATATATATATATATATATATATATATATATATATATATATATACATAATATATAATGTATGTTCGGCTCATATTGACATGGATGATCGCAGCATTGAAGTCCGTAACTAGTGCCAACACTTTTGTGTTTCGGACTTCATCTTCTGCATATGTGTTCTAATACATATAACTGTGTAAATAGCAGCATTTTAAGTGTATTAGAGCAGTAATTGACATATAGCCCTATTTCTACCCACATTGTGGCACACTATGTCCAGACCTTTTGCATTAACAGGTTGTGTGGTATAATATTACTACATTTCCTTTACTGTTGACTGATTCTGCTGGATGATATGTTTGTGAAAACATCAGAGTTATGTATATCTGCTATGGTTTAGTGGTAAATCACTTTGTGTATGGAGTGCAGGGTCTTGGGTTCGAGCCTTACAGAGGCACTTTGAAGACAGTAGGCAAGATAGCTAGGATGTGCAGGAAGGGTGTAGGGAAGTCCATAGCTGCCCATTTCTTCTATAGCAACAGCTGTGCATATGCAATGAATTTGGAGGTACATTTGAATACTCCAACCCGTGGGAGAGGGGTGAGGATAAACAATAATATGTTGTGATGCCATTTAGACCAGATTACATGTGTGCAAAATGGATAGCTATGTATGGGGCATGGATTTTTTTTGGGAACAGATTGCCCTTTTTTAAGGTGAGAGTGGGATGTTTGGGAAGGTGAGTATGCTCGGGGAGGATAAGTTGGGTAGGATGACAGACAAGACAGCATACAGGGGTGGGGGGAAGCACCTTGGATGGGGAGGGGTGTTGGAATTCGCAAGCCCATGGGCTCCAAAATGGAAACAGTGGGACTGAGGTCGCCACCCATGTGCAGTCACCACTGCACCTTCACGGCCCCAAAGGTTCACGGCCCCAAAGGTGGCTGTGCTGGGGGCTGTGTAGGAGGGGCAGGCTCACCTTCTAATTGCACCACTCGGCCCTCAAGCTGGCATAGCCGGTCTCAGAAATCCATATTGATCTCCCTACGTACCACGGCCTGGACCTGACGATGAGTGACATGTTCCTCTCCGCACCCGCTCCCAGGGGGGGTGGCGAGCCCCATCCCCTGCGGCGGTTCCACCCGAAGGTGGCGCAGGGCCAACGGAGGAGGAGGTCCCAGGCTAGGCCCCAGATGTGCTGGTGGCCGGTGCAATGGCCAGCTGAGGTGGGACAGGTGGGTCTGCTGGGACCGGCCTTCCCATACGAGCTATGTTGTAGCAGGTTTATAACAGATATGGGTTAGTAATAGTCAACAGCATTCGGGATTAGTTATAACAACATGCATAGGTATTCCCATTAACCCAAAACACCAGATTTAACACAGTTGCAGAGCAAGCAGAACACATGCATATATGGAACAACAGTGGCCATTACAACAGCATGCAGGTTTCATTGATGGCAACAAGCCACCAGTATGGGTGTATTTTAACATAGCACATGCATAGAAACAAATGTGAATATTTATAAATCATTAGGACATATGTCCCAACATAAGTTCGGAGTGTACACATACCGGTTGAGGTGTGTCATTATGTTATTTTTGCACATATGGTAGGGGTGAGAGAGAGATTCAATTAACAACTAATATATCCTTGTAGTTTTCACAACATTCTTAGTCACTGCACTGATCTGTCCTTTACGTGTATTATTACACTACTCAATGGCCTTGTATTGTACACTGGTATGTTTATAGATTATTATATACCTGACCTGTGTCTTACATACAGGCATGACAAGATGCAGGTGTTAATGCAACATATGTTGAGAATTGCTCTCATACACTTAGGGTGAGGTGCTAGAATGACAGGTTTGTTTTCATATACATTCTCTGAGTATGTACACGTCTGACAGCTGCCTACATTTCTTGGATCATCACACTGATTTTTCAGGGGAACAGGGTACCAGGCTGGTGATGTGGGCCATTTATCTAGACATGCTGGACAGATTGGAACAGTTGTGGGGTATGAATTTTCGTACAATTTTCAATTTGAGCTTTCTAGCAAATTCTGTACAATTGGGTGTAATTATGCATACAGCTTTCTATCTGAACATTGTAACAAAATATTTACAGTTGTGGGGTATGATTATGCATACAACTTACAGGCACTCCCGGGATTCAAACCCCCTGTTGTTAACTGTAATTTTATTTGTCACACACATCACAGTACACTGTGCTATCAGGGAATTGATGTGAAGCTTTGTAATGTTTTGTGTGTAAGTCTCCCTCACTTGTACATTGACTGACCTCTTGGCACTTCCAGCATTGTTATACAGAACTTCTTACACATTTTATCTACATACCACAGTGTGGGTAACACTGCTTAATGCAACAGTACTATGTATAGTATGCAACAGTTTAACAACATATGACAGAAGAGTAAACAGAAGCACTCCAGGGATTATACCTTTATACCTTTATTCACAGGATATTGCACATTTATTTCTACTGGTACGACACTTTCTAAGGCTCGACCTCGCAATGTAGCCTTTGCAACCTAGCATCATGGGCTTGCTGATTCGCAGCCCACTAATCTGCAACTATCAGAGAAATACAATGGTATTTATCCATACCTATCCATAGTATACACAAGCTAAGCAATTATTAACTACTTAGTAGAATGAGTACTTACTCATTACTGGGGCATTAGGCATCTGTCGAGACTCATGGATCCACTGTTCCAGTACTCCCCCCCCCCCCACACCTCCTCCTCTTCAGGTCAGCATGGTGATGCCCGACCTGCTCACCAGTCCGGGGGATACCTGTGGCACTGGTGAGGTCACGGGCGAGACTGTCCCAGACCTCCGTTTTTATAATGCGAGCCCTGGTATTGGCCCTGCAGTAGTCTCTGCTCATGTTCTTTTACCAGGAGCCATACCATGAATTTTGACTCCTGGATGCCCCAGCGCTGCGCTCTAAATCGAGTGCCTTTACCCACACCAGCCATTCTGCCTGCAGTAGGAAGCGTTGGCCAGTTTTGAAAAGGCTAAGCTATGGGCACACCTGCTTACCTATGGTTGGCAGTGCTTAGAGGTATACCACTAGGCAGATTGAATTGGCTCTCCTACACATTGCTTACACTTACTGATTTGAGCTGTGCTGCGGTTAGCATTGCTTAATAGTTAATTAGCAGTATGTTTGCCTTTTGGCAGTGATTTTTTTTTATTCATTACGGGTTATATATGTATCTGGTATCCGTGATTCATGTGTACATACACTGTATGGGGTCCTGGGGACTTCTACACTGTACTACAATAACACCTCAGATCTATGCTTACTGCAGTACTCCAGTTCACATATTTATGTTCTGTGACAGGTTATGCAACATCGCACTGTACATAGATTCAGTTCACATGTTTGGTTTGATTTTCCTGTGGTGAGGATTAGTTTGCTGATACTTCATTTGTATGTATTGCTATGATGGCTCAGTGGTTAACTACTGTGACCGTGGTGTACAGGGTCTTGAGTTCGAGCCTTGCAGAAGCGGTTTTATCTTTGGCAGAACACGGGACATTGGATACAGAGTGATTAAGGCACTTTAAAGCAGTTGTAAGTGGATGTGCGCGGGTTTGCGCGGACCTAAACAATGGTAACCTCTGGTTACAGTTTCTTACACTCAGCTTCTACTTTGTTTAATCTGTGTAGGCAATACTTACCCCCGTCAAATGCACTTAAACATGCTTACTAGTGCTTACATATGCTTACTACTGCTTATTTGTGCTTAAACCTGCTTACTAGTGCCTTACTCATTATGACACTTCACATGTGTATTTAATGCAGTACTCCAGTCCATGTTATTTAGTAGGTTATACAGCATAAAAATGTTCATATACAGATTTCACATGAAAAATGGTATGTGCTGCAGTGGGACTCTAACCGGGAATGCCTGCTCGTTAGGCGGATGCTCTGACCACTACACTATTGCTGTGCTGCATCATTTGCATATATCTTCCTTGTTATCCTCTTCAGCCTTTTAAGCTGCTTTAACTGTAGCTAAGCGATGGGCACACCCGCGCACCTACGGTTAGCTGTACTTGGAGTTTTACAGGGGTTTCTTCTTTTTATGTCCTGTTGCTATTGTACACATGGGGGACTGTTGGTGGGGATATGCGGACACCTATAAGCGGTCTCGTTCAGTTATTTACACTTTCTGCTGTTCTGTTTTGCAGGGGCGTGTTTATTCTGAGAGCTCTGCTCTCAGACACACCCCCTGCACTCGTCCACATTCCATGTGGGATTAGGTGTTCATTCAGTGCGTCTTTATTAATATGCATGGCACGCTGCTATCCTTCTCTTAAACGGCCACTTCCGTGCAGGACTAGACTAGTCTTGCACAGAAGATTAGTGAATCCGGGGGATAGTCTGTCTGTCTGAACATCATAGTGATCTCACTTTTTTTTCACAGCCACATAGATATTCAGCTACTTGCATATGGTACTGGTATGTGGCATACTGTCCTAGACATTTGTGGATAGCATATTTCTGTGCTGAGAACATGACAAAGCTATGTAGAAAAAATATGCATCAGTGTTCACAAACCAGCATCACTGTGGAAGTGTTGCCATGTGTATTAAACAGTTCCAAAGGAAGAGTCTCACATGAAGGCAGTATCACAATATGCAGGTAGTATTTTTCAAGCACGTGTCCCTCAACAGCAACAGTGGTCAGTGTATTTTATGCACACATTGTTCAAGCGTGCAGTGTTACCATCACAGTTGAAATAAATGTTGTATATATTCAAAATAAAACCTATAAGATTGCCTGAATTTTTATACCTTTTTATGTTGCAGTTTTACAAATACCTTTTATAGTGTCTGTTTATGGTGGTTAGTATATTTGTCTGAGCCATTATAATACTTTCATTCTGACACAAACTGCCTGAATTTTTATACCTTTTTATGTTGCAGTTTTACAAATACCTTTTATAGTGTCTGTTTATGGTGGTTAGTATATTTGTCTGAGCCATTATAATACTTTCATTCTGACACAAACTGTACAAATTAATATGAAAATGACAATGATAATTCCAACAGAATGGATGTAGTCTTGTTAAATTTTAAACAAAAACTGACTTACCATGTACCCAGTATACTACCTGACCATAGTAAACTTTTGGCAAACTAACATGGCAGATGTTACAAAACAGCCCAAAGGTCCTTAGTATTGATTCGTATCTGTTTATCAGGAAAATCTAAGTAAGAAACTAATGTTAAGTAATAAGTATTTTCAGTGTGCATTACACATGTGACAACTTAATTGTGTAGTTGTGCAGCATGTGGAAATTATATCACAATGCAGCTGTGTCACTAACCTGAAAATATATGGTGCTAACTTAGCTATAATAATGTTATTATATTAGTTAATTATGTGACAACTTGCATGGTAATATGCAAATTAATGGTGTTGACATCCCTAACTTGTATACCAATAGAAAACCAACTATCTCAGTCTCGCTGCTAGATTACCTCCTCTGTGTATCACCTGATTTTTTTGGTTACATGTTATCAGCACATCTTGTTGCCAAATTGTTTCTCGTAAACTACATTACTGTATCTGATACGTCAGAGGAGTATAACTAGTTTAAATACCTCCTGCATTTGTGCACTAACAGTGCCTGCGCATATAGAAGAGCATCACCATAAATGTATCTATGACATACTTCTGCCCTTCACTTTTATAATCAATTTAGGGTACACCAAGTCTGTGGTACAGTGTTCTATTAATTAATTAATTGCACACAGCTTAGTAAACAGTGATACAGTACACTTTTATAGAGGATAGAACCTATTACTTTACACATGGATAATACTCGGTGGACATGTGGTTGCTGACTTGCTTGTGTAAACAATGCATGCATGCATCCATCCATCCGCAACCCCTTATTCCCATTTTTGTACATGGGGTCGGGGTATCACTTCAATAGTGACAATCATCTAGAGTCCAGGTTTACACCAGCGGGTGGCTAGCCCTGCCCCCGTGCTTCTTCTACACCTGTGGCCAGTTTAGTGTCCAGTCCACCTACTGCATATCTTTGGAATGTAGAAGGAAACCAGAGCACATGGAGGAAGCACACAGGGAGACATGCAGACTGTGCATAAAGGCACCCCTGCTAAGAATTGAACTGGGGAAGCTGTTGCTGGGAAACAGTGTTGTCCACTGTCCCACACAATGCATGTTGAAATGTATTTCATATTTACTTGTGTATGCCACTATTAAAAGTACAGTGAATATAATTTTTCTCCTGCTTTGTAATCATTTAACCTTTCCTACAAGTATGCAACAAGTACTTATAGGTGATTGGATAATATGTTGTTCATAACATTTTCTTTCTGTACACGTAATGACATTTTATCAGCATAACACATGATATTAGAATGAGAGATTGGTTAGTGCAGCTACTTGTACTTTTTGGGGAGAGGTATGTGATCATAACCTTACAGTTAACCTGTGTGCACAATAATTGTATTACTAATATGTATGAAACAATTATCAGCTGTCTTGTTACACATTGCGTACACTAGTCGGTATTCTACACACACACATATGTTCATACTGCTCAGACTTATACATATTAGCAGATATAACCTGTACATGTATCTAGTTATGACCATACTGAATAGTTTATAATATTCACACCAGCAAAGCCCGGGCATTTCTGTAGCGGTGCTCATTTCACCCTGGTAAATTGTTCATATACAAGCAGTTTTCTTTTTGTAAACCTGTGGTGGTTCATAAGTGTGTACTAGGTTAACAACATCTAGGGCCTCTTTAAGCCTATGTATCCCAAATCTCTGACAAGTTCTGGTACCCTTGGTAACTGTGAGCAGGGGCCTGGGAGAGGAGCCAATTACAGTTTGCCTGTGTCCGTTAGAGACACAAGTGCCAAATCAGGGATAACATTTTTTTTGTCCACATCCAATTGTCCACATTATACTTGAATTGGGTTAGGGAGGAGCTCTGCTTCACATGGAAGTGGAGCCTGTTCCAGAAAAGGAGTAGTCTCTGAGATACATACCTGTCTGTCCAACAGGTCCTATTTATATTGCAAGAGATAATTCTGATGCTGTTTTTTTTTTTTTTTTGAGGATATGCAGGAGGTCTCTCAGGGTGGGGTCTGACAATGCCTTGCATGACGGGCATAAATCTCCCTTCAACAGACTGTAGGAGAGACAAAATAAAGGGATGGTGCTTTGAGCTGGCCTGCATATGACATGTTATGCACCCTGTATAAGTGAGGAACCTCAGTGGACATTCCAATTATTGGATGTGCCTGGTTAGGTGCATATCAAAGGGGGTATTGTACTTAATGGTAGGTCTGATGAATGCTGAATGCAATGGAACAATGACCTGCTTGGACCCAGATGCTGTACCTTTGTTTATAAGTTGCATAAAATAGAATGATTTCTTCACTGCTGTAGACATCTGATGGCCAAAGGTTACTGTCTGTGTCCCTAAAGTCCCTGACTACTAGGTAATCTCTTGGGGGTGTGTTGTTGATAGTTACCAGGGGTGGATGACTTCCAGAAGGATACTGTTATGCATTTCTTGCCATTTAGTTTTAGTCCATGGCTCAGACACAAGTTATTTGTCTGTGTAAGCCCTTCCTGTCGAGCATTTGTGTCAGTGGGAGTAGTCCCGGGACTGATACCTGAAGACTCCACTTGTGACTGGCCTCTTTGTAGAGGTGGGCTCCCTAATCCTAACTTACTAGGTCCTGTCTGTGAGTCAGCTAGCTATACCCAGGTGACATAAGGGTTTTATATGTAATATATTGAGTTTGCTAACAATGCCCGAGTAGAATATTGTCTCTTTTATGCCTTGGCCAGGTCAAGGTAGGCAGTGAGAACCATTTTTGCCATCATCCTTTGGTTTGGTGACCTTATCAGAGAAGTCCGTCAGCTTGAGTTGGCCTGACCTGCCCTTGACAAAACCTAACTGGGTTGGGACCAATGTTTGGAGGTTTCTTTTGTTATTATTGATAATTTCTGTGATAATTATTTTCGTCTGTTTGCATATGAGACTAGTGAGCTTATGGGTCTGTAGATGACCCACCTTTGTGCAGAGGGATGACTGTTGCTGTTTTCCATTCATGAGGCATGGAAGCCTGTTTGGAGGCTACAGTTAAATAGCAATTTCCAAGGGCCTGATAGGTCATGTTTCATGCCATTTAGAAATCATCCTGGGATATTGTGTGTGCCCATTAATTGTGTTTTTGGCCTCAGAGCATTGAGGACCTGTTCCATGTTTCCTGAGGACCTGTTCCATGTTTCCTGAGGAGAGTTTGAGGGGGAGAGAGGGGACAAAGTTTAAAACTGAAATTGTCTGCCAGTAGGTTTGCTATATCTTCTGGATTTGTGTCTCTGTCTCTTTTACTCAATCATTTAAATTGGCTGTTGGTATAGTTGACAGCTGTTTTGCCAACACAGTTTGATTGCCAAAACAGCTGATCAACAGTTGTGCAAGATCACTGTAATACAGGGGTTGGACATATGCTCTTTCCTTGGTATTATGTGATCTCAAGAGTTTGAATATTTAAGTAGTAGGAGGTTTGGGCTTTGCAGAGGGGCTTGACCCCAAGCAAAAAACATTGTTTTTAGCTGCATGCTGCAGGATTAGCTTGTGCTTTTGTCAATTTTTCCCAATGGTCTGTAGTTTAGACATTTACCAGTACACTTTTGTGTGTGTAACCATAGCGTATGCAAAACTAACATGCACTACATTAGTGTATTATCTGTAAATCTGCACAGTCTGTGCATTAATTCTTGTGTATGTTACATTGAACCAAAACTGTTTAATTGTCCTCTAATTCTTCCAAAACCTTACACTGCCTGTCCAGTTACTCCAAAAACTTGTAGTAGTGTGGTGTAACACTTTTGGAATCCCATGCTTGCCAGTAGACCCCCTTAGGTTGTACTGGCTTTTTCAAGAAAGGATAGGCCAGTCAGCTCTGGGGTAAATTTGTGAGTGCCCATCCAATCATCTAGGTTCTGTTTGACGGATGATGATGTGTCACATTGATTAACCTTCAAGGAAAGTTTACCGCATCATGTAGGCAGTTTTTTTGTCTTTTGCCTTGTCTTGTATAGGGTAGTTTTTTTTTAATTAATGAAAAAAACATGTAAACACTGTTGGAATTCAGTAAAGCCTACATAATTATTTTTTCATGTGCGCATCTCGGTGCAATGCATACACGAGCACTACCATTTTTAGATTCAGTAAGTGCCACTTAGCAGTGCACACACTGAATCAAACAGGAAACCTTCTGTGGAATGAAAATAACCTCATAAGCAGTTGAATCTTATGCAAATGAAGCAGGTTGAGTGATCCAACAAGCAGAAAGGTATCTATGTAGACTCTGTGCCATTGTTCATAGTATTTCACATACAGGAGTCTACACAGACAGAAGAGGACGTACAACTCCACAAATATAGACATACAGATACAGTATGTGCAAAAGCAGCATTGTGGATGACTGAAGGAGGAGGGGAATAAGTTAAATTATAATTATTTTTGTTTAATAATCTCTGCATGTTTGCGCTATGTGCGCAAACATGCTTAATAGAGAAAAAAAAGAGAAAAAAAATGTATAATATTTTACACCAATGTAGTCCTTGCATCGGGTCTGTACAGTGGTGTGTTGGTGTTGTACAGTGGTGCATTGGTGCTGTTACCCAGCTTATATAGCTATGAACAGTGGTTTTCAGGCTATCAACACAGACATGTATGAAAATGAGGTGGATGTCCTGAATAGCAAAAAGGAGTAAGCATGTCTGCATATCTGCTTCGTGTAAGGTCCTTCACCATGTTGATATTTCCACTGGATGTGGATGACATCGGGGGGGGGGTGTCCTTTTAATATCGGGATTTTTAAATTCCTTGTGTGTGTGTTTGCGCGGCACACAGCTGAGCGTGATCATGTGGAAAGACCACCCAGGTCACAGTGATGGCAGCAAATGATTAAAACCGGATATATTCAGTTAATCTGGACTGCTGCATAAGCTGTGCTGTGTGGCATATAGCTTAACGTGTTCACGCAAGCACACTACCCACATGACAGTGATGACTTAGGCAACAATCAGTGTAAAGCAGATATATTTACTTTTGTGTATAAGCTGTGCAGTAGGGCACATAGGATGACATGGTGCATAGTGCCAAGTTGTGCAGTAAAGTAGGACCATTAAATGATGTTAATTACAGTCTAGGCAGGTGAAATGCATCCTAATTAGCCAATCACACATGGTGGACCTACGGCAGACCTGTATAAAGTATGCATTCACCCTACATTCTGATTTTCCCCCAATTCTTTCACCATTGGAGTAGAGACTTGGGAACTTTAATTGAGATAATGCTAGACATGCTGCTGACAATAGGCCTAGGCCGAGAAGGAGAAGCGTGTTCAGGCCCAGGGTAACCTTCCAGGAACTACATGAGCTAGAGATTGTAGAGCACTACAGGGTGGATAGGGACATGATGCAAGAACTTGAGCTCTATCACCCTCAACTCAGAGCCAGAGCTAACAAAGGAGAACCTATCCCAGTGGAAACAAAGGTATGCGTGGCTCTTACAACTGGGGACATGATGGGGTTGTCATAGGCATCTGCATCCAGGATGCTCCACCAGTTTCTGGATGCTGTGCTCCTACATGCCAGTGAGCACATATCTTTTCCACTCTTTTCTGAGTAGTACACTACCGTGTAGTACACTACCTTGAAGTACTGGGTGCCAAAGATTGCACGTACACCTCAAGGCACCACCTGTTGAGCATGGTAAAATCTATTTTAACCACAAGGGGTACCACTCCATCCACTGCCAGGTCATGTGCAATGCCCAGGGGATTATCCTGAATGTATGTACGGTCAACCATGGCAGCTTTCTCAACTCCCATATGTGGCACACATCTCATCTATACCAGATGTTTACTAGGGGGGACATCCCAAATGGTCATTTACTGGGGGATTCTGGCTATGTCCTGGAACCGTGGATGATGACAACCATATGAAATGTGCACACACTCACGTAAGAATGCCATAATGAGGCACATACACAAACTAGGAACATAAAGTGTGTGTTTGAGCTTCTGAAGTCACAGTTCAGGTGCCTGGATATATATGGTGGAGGTTGTAGTATTCTCCAGCTACATGTGCACATATATTCACAGTATGTGCTGTGCTACACAGTCTGATCCTGTGGAAACAGCTGCAGCAGGATCAGCAAAGGGGAGGGATACACAGCTCCCCACCAGAGCCTAGGTCACCACAGTTACAGGAGGACTTGGAGGAGGAACTCCCACTGATGTCCCTGTAGGCAGATGTAGGCGTGCTCGGTGCACCCTGGCTTTGGCTAAGAGACAACGCACAGTACATTCACTGACAACCTAGGGACTGGCACCTTACTCCTACTCACATACACACATTAAAATTGATGCCAGGCAACTCCCACATCCTGTACCTATCCATGTATTGGCTGTGTACTGCTTGCATCAGACAGAGTCAGCCCTGAACTACAGTTGTCAACTGCTGCATTTGCAAGGTAGGTCCTTAATCTACATCATATTCGTAAGGATTATTGTATGTCCATGTATGTATGGACCTGGTACATTATGCAAGTAAATATAGTGGGATAGTTGGACAGAAATGACATGTGTGTCACCACAGATACCCATTCCTCTGTCATGTATCCATTACTATTCACTAGGCCTCAAGCATGGAATATTTATGCAGTCCTACTACAACTGATTATTGGTAAATCAGTCAAGGGAGATGTTACACAGTGGGGTTAAATGATATTGTGTATCCCAGCAGAACATATGGTGTTGTTCCCCCACCCACAACACAGCAGTGTTCCCTTGTAACTGCTGTTACAGTAACTCATCAATGATATATGAGCATTCCAGTCCGTCTCGGGACACTAACACAGAAATTGATCTTGCATTGTATGTCTTGGGTAATGCAGGAATAACCATGTATATATTTATGCAGGTGATTGTGTGATAAATGACCCCTGTCTGTCAAGCAGTTTGGGTGGCTTAAAGGACTAGGGCAATTGGCTTATTGGATGGCATTTATGTGATTGAGCTCATGGTCCTAATCTAGAAGTATCCACTTATTTTGTATTTGAGGTATTAAGTTGTGTTTTTAGACTGTCAGTCTGTGTGTGCTGTAATATTATTACTCTGTCACATATTAAATACACCAGACACTTTAGAAATTTGTAGCCAGTTTGAGTGAAGTGCAGAAACAGGGACATATGTCATTTTGTGTAATACACTGGAGTGCAGGTAGGTGTGGGTTGGTGGGCTGGAGTCAGTTTATAATTGGCGAAAATCCCACTGGGCATGCTCATACACTTAGTTAAGCAGAGTGCAATCCTGTTGCTCCTCGCATAATGACTTTTTATATGTAGTTATGTCTATAAATACATCTATATGTTACTATCTCTCTTTCCGTATAGATGTCTGTCTCTATATGTATATAAAAATATATATATAGACATAAATCTTTGTCTGTCTCTATATGTATATAAAAATATATATATAGACATAAATCTTTGTCTCTCCCCATATAGCTACATAACGCACATATGTATCATACACACACACACACCTCCATTTAGGTGTGTGTTTGTGTGTGTGTGTGTGTTTGTGTGTGTGTATGTGTTTGTGTGTGTGTGTGTGTGTGTGTGTGTGTGTGTGTGTGTGTGTGTGTGTGTATATGTATGTATATATATATATATATATATATATATATGTATATATATATATATATATATATATATATATATATATATATATATGTATATGTATATATATATATATATATATATATACGCCTCTTTCAGTCTCTCTCCATACTGTTAGTACTCCTCCTCATTGGATACTTTGCTGAACTGTACAGTTATATCTACATATATCTAATATATGTGTGTGTATATGTCCTTGTTCTATACATACATATATATGTTTAGATTTGTATGTATGTCTGTATTGCTCTATATACCCTGATAATGATGAGTAAAGCGGCACTATGACACACACATAATGTTGTTCAAAGGGCCAAAAGTAAGGGCTCAACAGTAGATGATGCACCTACTTACAGCCCCTTTGCCTGCTGGATGTCACCACACATACACCAAGAAGTGAGCAGGTTGTGCAATGTATAATGTTGTCTACTTGCACATTGACAGGGCAAATTGTTTTTGCTCACAGGCTTGCCCATCCAAATGCATCAGCCACATATGGCCCAAATGACCACTGTTACCACATAGCTAGGATAAAAACACAGTTATCTGACTGCTAGGCTACTAGATGCAGATGAAGTTATCTGACTGCTAGGCTACTAGATGCAGATGAAAGGAAGAAGCAATGTCACTCTGCAGGTCACACGCACTGTTCAACACAGGCCTAGTTTATGTCCTCCACAAGTAGTTCACCTGTGGTCATTTAGAAAACGGACTTCAGCCATGGCCCTTGTGATTAAATACTGTGATGTGTAGTGCGTAAGACTAGATAGGCCTTGCAAAACAACCGAGAATCCCCATTGATTACCAAACTGCAATGGTTCTGCACTTTTTGGCTCTTGCAGTTGATGCAGGCTTCCAAACTCCTGTCTTCCACAAAGCCTGCTGATGTCATCTACCTTAAGACTACCAACTGCCATTCTAATCTCTGATCTAAGCTGTGGCACATGTGATAAGTACTGTGATCTGTAGTGTGTAAGACTAGATAGGTAGGGGTTCTAATTTCACTCCAGACCACTTGGTGTCTTTGTGTGTGTGCATTTCACACCGACTTAGAAAGAGGTGGGGTTTTGTAGTATTTTGGTTGTAGCAGGTGACACAGGGCTCCCAATTCCTGACCACCACAATGCCTGCTGATGTTATCTAGCATAAGAGTACCTAAAGAGATGTTAATAGCAGATTTTAGTCTTGGCACATGCAGTAAGAACAGTTATCTGTAATGTCTACCATTAGATAAGTAAGGGTTCTAATCTTATTGCAGCCAGCTTTGTGTGTGTGTTGTGCAGTGTTCTGGAAACATTAATTGATAGTGGTACTATTCTCACTGTAGCCAGGTCTGTGTGTGTGGGTGTTTAAAGCATTTTACATCAGTGTATGGGATCATAGGATCATTGGAATTTACTAGGCTAATGGCCCTAGGGCCTTTACAATCCTCACCAAGTTCTTACCCTTATTTACAAGATCAGCACGTATTGGCCCTGTCCAAGAGGGACACAGCAGAATCCCTGTGGTGAAATGACAGTCACCCAGCCCATTGTAAATATTACATCTGAAGAGGGCCAGTGAGGTATTCTGTTTGCCATTAGGTGGGATGTTTCAAAAGTTTAACGTGTGGTAAACATATCTCTCCCACCAATATGTATTATTACTGTCACAAACCAGGTTACTGTCCTTACAGCGAGTAATCCATGTACTATTTGACCTACAGATATGCAGCATTTTTAATAAAGCAGGGTCAGACATTGCCCCATATGCAAGATAGAGATCACCACAGAGTAGTCTGTATGACACAGGCTACAGTGATTTCAGTTGATCCCCATAGGACAGAAGCTAAAGACTTGAATTTCCCTTATGAGGAACCTTTTGTTTTGTGTGCAATTGCCATTGGTGCTTGGAAAGGTACATGACAAAATGTCCATGGCAGTCAAATATTGGCCTGCGGATGAAGGAGTAATAGGAGGTTATAACTACTTCATTTTGGGGTGACAGTGCCCTCAGTTATGACATGAGCATGATGTAATTCCCTTATTCCCCCTGTGGAGACATGGTGATCTAAGGTAAGTGTAAACCTGTGTGCCCAGGTCTCTCAGCCCTGAGTATGTACATCAGGTGTTGTTACTGATGTGCTACTTACCAGGAACATTGGTGTTACCAATAGAAATGATACTACATATATTTGCATGGAGTTTAAGGCCATGAGTAGTTTTGTTAATGAAGGCCCTCTTGTAGGATCTTGACATAATTCGGAGATTCTATGACTACTGCCAGTTTGCAGGCATCAGCAAACCTTCTCAGTCACAGACATTCACTTTGTGCTTGTACTTTGGAAAAATGGATTCCAAGCAGTAAAAGACCCAGGACTGAGCCCTGTGGAACACCACGGGTTACAAATCTGCTATTGGAGATGGATTCTCCTACTTTGGCTGTGTGTTCTATTAGTGAGCCACTTAAATGACCCCTCTAATGATATTACTATTGATGCCTAGTTGGATGAGTTTGTCAATGATGCCTGTGTGGGGAATAGTGTCACACGGCTTGCCTACGTCCAGGTGGTTGTATGCACAGATGTCCCCTCCTGGTCCTTGGTGACTGCCTCATACATGTCCACCAGGTGTAACAGGCATGATCTTCCTTTCAGAAATCCAAACTATGTAGGGTCAACTAGTTCCCATGGTCAGTGGATGCACCACCTCTGTGCAAGGGAATAACAGTTGCCATTTTCCAGTCAGCTGGGATGCAGCCAGGGGGTTACACTATGATTGCAAGGAGTTCCCAATGGTGTTAGTATCTTTGTTGGATCCCATGTAGGACACAGCCTGGGATGTTAGGTCCAATAGATGCTGTGTATCCTCCTTAGGCCATGTATGACCTGCTTTGTAGATGTCTAAGGTTATGTGACGGGTTGTAGTGATGTCAAGTGGTACATGTGGTGAGGACAAATGAGTGAAGTTGTCTCAGAAATAGTCAGCCAACAGATTATCTATGTCTGCTCATATGTGCTATCATTAACTTCAAGTTTTCCAACAGTCTGGGCCTTTTCTTTAAAGTTACACTTGTAACTACATAATGCCTTGTGGTTGTCCTTTTGTTGGGGAGGCTAATTTTGTCACATACTTTCTTTTGCAGGACTTCACAACAACATTGTTTGGTTGTTTAAGCTGAGGAGGGTGTGCTTCCATTTTAGAGGCTCTCCCTCCCTCTTACTGTTGCACAGCAATGTCCACCCCTTATTGTCCAGCCTGCTAATGGCAGTTGTCCACCAGACAGGTTTGCTGTGCCATGAGGATTTTGTTCTGATCTTATCAGGTACAGCGGAGTCTATGCAGTTGTACAGGTGCTTGCATAAAACATTAGTGTAGAGCTCGGCATAGTTGCCTATACCATCTGAGGAGGGAGGTGCAGTTAAGCTATTTATACCATCCCATAGAAGGTTATAATTTGCTATGTTGAAGTTTATTACTGTATTTGCTGCAGGGGGGGGGGTCAAGTGTGATACTTACTTTTAATGAGACCAATTTGTGGTCAGATCTCACCAGGGAGGACCTCTCAAGTGGAGGTGCTACAGTGGTTACCCATATTGGTAAGCACCTGATGCAGTACGTTGACTCCCCTTGTGGGGATGTCATGGCACTGGTCCAGGGCATTGTATTTAAGAAAGTGGACTAACCTTTGGGCAAGTGAGTTTGAGCATGAGTATTCAAACCAGTTGGTGGGTAAAGTCACCCCAAACCATGTTGTTGTGATCTATCTTGGTAGACACAGGTAGATTCAAATAAGCACAGTGGGTGACCTGATTCATGGAATTGCTGCTGTAGGTGGCAATGGCTTGATTAGGTGCCCTTCCAGCAGTGACTAGCACCTGCAGTTTCTCCAGAGAATCACAATGTTTAATCACTCTGAATGTGTATGTATACATCACCTGCATTACTTTGCACACTTTTTTTTTTTGAGTTCTGAACATGTGGAAGGATATGTAGTCTGGTATGGCTGTGGTGCTGTCTACAGCCTTGAACCACGTGTCTGTGACTATGCAAATGTTTGCATCCTCCAAGGTGGGGACACCTTCAGTGAGTGGAGTTTCGTGTTGACATTCCTAGTGTGTAGCAGCATAACTGTGATGTTTGTAGATGGCTTTTTCTCATTGGAAAGTTTTTCCCTTGAGATACCACCTAAAAGATGCACTATGGGGATGTCAACAGCCTTGGCCAGTACACAAAATCCCAGGGGTGATAGATGAAGACCATCTCTGGCAAAGCATCAAGGTCTGTTGAGCAAGTCAATTCAAGCTGACATGTAGTGGATCCCATTATAATGACACCACAAGCTAAGGCAATTATTGAATTCATCATTTTGTGTGTGTATTGTGCAATCATCGTAGGTGAAGGTCAAATGCAGCTGAAGGGCATAAGCATACGTGCCAGAGATACAGAGTCTGTAAGCTCAGTTATGTTTCTACATACAGTCAGGAGAGGTATGTCTCAAGTTGTACACACCAGCAGGAACTATGATGTAGTCATAACGGTACCCAATGTAGACAGGCTTGCGTGTATGTGTGTTATGTCGTATCCTGGCACCTCACAGACAGCTGACTATGACTTTTCCTTTATGTAGCCTGGTGTGAGGGACATCAATGTGCCTCATGATGCAATCAACTGTGAGTAATGTTTGATTTTGTTTTTTGCCTTAGGTGATTGACCAGTGAGACAGTGGTGCATGAGCTGTTATGTGTACTGTCTTCTGCAGAGATATGATTGTGTAGTGAGCTTGCATTTGGGTTTCTGAGGTGTCTGATGTTTGCATATGCATCTGGTAAGGAGCTTTGCACATGTAGGTATGTGTGATGTGGGTGGAGTAGGAGGTGAGGTGTGTATGTTGGCAAACTACTCATCGTCATGTGTACTGAATGGTGTGTGAGGCAGCATGGCGACAAGGTTTTTAATACAGTCTCCCACGGTGGTGGTGCTGCGGTAGTGTTGTCGCCTCACAGTAAGATGCTGTCCAGTTCGATTCTCAGCTAGAGCGTCTTCTGCGTGGAGACATGCGTGACTGGGTGTGCCTTCGTTGAAGGTTGTGCATCCGGGCTGGTAACTCGGCACGTAAAAATCAACTACCGATCATTAGCAGACCGGAGTTCCACTGTGGCGACCCCTAATCGGGAAAAGCCGAAAGACGCAAACAAATCTCTCAGACATTGTGTTTGTGTGACGTAGGAGTTGAGGGGTGGGGAAACTTTCCACATCCCGTCAGCAGTCATTGATAATGACCGTAGCAATTGAGTCTTGCTTATGTGTACATCACAGCAGGCCATCTTGAGGCAGTGGCCTGACAGATGCTGAAATGTAACATGTTATCACCTTTATGTAGTTCTTCTAAGGTAAAACCACACCTGACAGTGTGCCATAACATGGTTGATTTGAGTACAGTGCTTTGCCAGGCATATGGCCCTTGCATTAACCATAATCCTGTTATTTGGCATGGTTGCAATAGCATACCTACAAATGTGACAATGTACAACTACAGGAAAGTTAGGGTCATGCTGCTACAACCTTGAGGTTGACCGCCTCGAACACACTGTCTGTAGGCACTCCTTGCCATGAAGATGTGGATGTCCATGCATGCACAGAGACCTTGGTCATCTTTGCAGTTATTACTTTGGCCTTGCATGTCTACAGTGCCTGTCAAGCAACCAGACAGCAAACTGGATGTTGTATGAAATGATGTGGGAACACAGAAATGTGTTCCAGTAACATAAATGTACAGTATGACATAGGACGTGGGAGGTAGAAACACTTTGGCCAAAGGTGGCCACTCATCTGCAGTAGGCCTCTGCTCCATGTCACACAGATGTCCACCATTATGCTGTTGAAGGGCAGGCTGCATGAATTGCTGTGACATTGTCACCTAACATGGATCACTGCCGCTATGGTGCTTGTTCGAGCAATCTTGGAGGACGTGTGTGTCACCTGACACTGAACATTATATTGTCATGCTGCAGCTGTGCTCCTAATCACCATCAGGTCAGTACCCTAGTCAAATCCTAACAACCTCTCTACACAAGGCATAATACATGCAAAACTCACAAAAAAGTGTAGGAGTATGGTATCCCAGGAGAGAGTGATTGTGGTAAAACCAGCAGTAGAAGTAGCCAGGTACCAGCAATTCAGGGGACTCCCCTCTTTTCAGCATTCTTCACAAGATAATTGTGTTATTTCAGTACACACTGCTTGATTAGTGTCTGACTGCATAATAACTGTGTAAATACTCCCTCTTTACCTTCACAGGGTGTACGTATTTATTTTTCCTCCATTGTTTGTCTGTGTTCTGTACAGATTGAGATACCGTGGAAAACAATTTTCTTGGAAACCCTGATGCAGTTAACTGCAATACAGAGTTGCACAGAGGACAACTAGCATGCAGTAACAAACGCTCTCCCCAGAAGTCTCAGTAGTCTGATATTTAGTCATGGAAATGATCATTAACAATGTAGTACACCTATAAAGACTGGACCAAACCCAGTTTGGTTTTGTCAAGGGCAGATTCTGAAGAAGTTCATTGTGATTAAAACGAAAGAAAGCGCTTAACTTTTTATCTATGTGGTCAGTCATTATTTGGTCTTTCTTTCACGTTTTTTTTCTGAAGTTTATTTTGGTTTTCGTGAATTTGGTGTTTTTCATAATACCATAAGTGGTAGACCTCATTGAGTGGTAACGATGCAGACAACTGTGCTGAACAGTACGGCAGTGCGATATACAAGCACCTGTACAACTGCATGGACTCAGCCATACCAAACAGAACTAAAATCTGCTCCTCAGGGGAACACAAACCTGTCTGGTGGACATCCTCTATCAACAGGCTTTACCATCCTCTATCAACAGGCTTTACAACAAAAGGAAGAAACTGTCATCCAAGGATAAAAAGGAACAAATTCCAAATTGAAAAAACTCCCTCCTCTGCATCAATAAACAAATTAATTCACTACTGAAAACCTCCAAAGCCAATTATGAGTTGAAACTAGCCTCCAAAACAAAGGGAAACCAGAAGTCTTTCTTCAGTTACGTTAGGATCCTCCATGGCAAAGCCCAAGTTTGTTCTGAACTAGTACTTAATGGTACCACTTACATTGATCTTGCTGACTTAGCCAGCCTTCATGGCTGATGGGTGCAGCAGAAACTTCACCCCCAAAGGACCAGTCAGCAACCCCGATACTTTTCCCACACCTCACATCTCTAGTAGATCAAGTGTTAAAGGTCCTATTCAAGGCAAAGAACATAGCTTCCATGGGACCTAGTATCCCAGGCTGTATTCTGCACCATCTCCAGCAAGAAGGTAAAACGATCTGATGAATATTCAAAAGCACTTATCGTTTGCAAAAGAAAGGGACTTTTTATCGTTGCTTTTTAACTTTGGAAAAATTAAAATCTACTTTTAACGGAATACAAGTATACTTTTTGTGGACAGCGTTGCTCTGCTTTAGCTTTTGTATCCAGATATACAACGCTTTGTTGTACCAGCCTTGGTTGTTTGTCTGCTGTTGGTTTTTACTGTTTTCTTTTTGGCCGTTCAACTTTAGCAGTGGAAAGGTATTCATCACTTTATCTCCAGCAAGAACTAGCTTCACCAGTGAGCCCCCTGTTCAACAACAGCCTAACTACAGGCTTCATTCCAGCAGAGTGGAGAACTGCCATTGTCATCCCTTTGCACACAGGTGGTGCCACTACTGACCTGGGAAACTATCACCCCATCAGCTTGAGAAGTCAGATCTGTAAAGTCATGGAGGGTATTATTATGGATCTCATAAACCAGGACATAAGGGTATTATTATGGATCTCATAAACAAGGACATAGGCAGTCTACAAGCACTTGACCCCACCCAGTTCGGATTTGTCATAGGCAGATCTTGCCTATTGAACTTAGACTTCTTTGAGACCGTCACCAAGGCCCTTGATGAGGGAAAGTCAGTACATACAGCTTACCTTGACCTGGCCAAGGCCTTTGGCACAATCCCCCACTCAGGCATCATCAAAAAAGCTAACACAACTTGGTGTTAATCCCTATCTAATCAGATGGGTGGCCAGCTGGCTCACAGATGGGATTCACAAAGTCAAAATGGGTGCTGACACCTCCGACAGCAGACTTGTCACTAGTGGTGTTCCCCAGGGATCTGTCCTGGGACCCATACTGTTTGGCATATAACTCTCAGAGGTCCAGGCAAAGACAAAGGGCCTGTGGCTGACCAAGTTTGTGGATGGCTGTAAGTTGGATGCTGTCATTGACTCCCCAGTTGATGTTAGCATACTGTAAGAGGGTCTCACAGCTACAGATAATTGGTGCCAAAGTCATGGCCTTAAGTTAAATGCAAAAAATGTATTCTCTTACCATTCGGCAAAAATACACCCCCTACTGATTACCACATCAACGACAGCCCCCTAAGAATACAACCTGTGGTGAGAGACCTGAGTACTCGGGTTGACGGCAATCTCACATTCGACCATCATGTGGCAGTGGTGGTCAGAAAAGCCTTTTACTTGGTTCATCTTATAAGCAAAGGGATTGCATCCAGAAAAAAGGAGGTTATTGCCTCTCTCTACTCCTCCCTTATAAGACCTATGATGGAGTATAATGCCCCGTTTGGTATGTACCTCTCCAAACACCTGCACCAACTGGAAAGACCACAGAGATACCTCTCCAAGAGAGTCCATGGCCTACAACACCTATCCTATGTGGACAGGCTTAAATCCCTATCACTGTACTCGGTATCATACAGATTGCTCAGAGGTGATCTGTATCTTACCTACAAGGCAATATCGGACCCTGCCCTACTAGAGATGCTCCATGTCTGTAAGTCTAGCATATCACACATTACCTTCTCGATAGGCCTAAATCTAATATGTGACATCAACAAAACCTGCTGGAGAGACATGTTTCTCTCCCAGAGGCTGCCCTGTCTCTGGAATAATCTTCCCATACATGTCAAACAGGGTACCTCACTGGCCCTGTTCAAATGCAATATTGATGAATGGATGGGAAACAATAAATTTATCCCGGGGGTTCCATCTTTGTCCCTCAATGACAGGGGCGACAGGTGCTGACTGAGGTTTCCTTTTTGTGGATAAAGTCTTGGCTAGGCTTGTAAGGGCCCCAGGGCCATTAGCCTAATAACCGATTATGATCATATGAACAATGCAATGGATGAGGGGAAAATGCCTCATTCCACCTACCATGGCCTGACCAGGCATGTTACACTTAGTCCATCGGGCATTGTTGACAAATTCTAGAAGTTATCTACAAACTAGTATGTCAGCCGGTGGATAGACAAGTGGCTGACAGGCATTATCCAGATAATAGCATTGGGGAGTCCACTGCTACAATGAGGCCAGTCACCAGTGGACTTTCTTCAGAAATCATTCCTGGGACTACCCCTTCTAGGCATTTCCTTCTCTTTAGTCACGGCCACTGTCAGTGGCCTCTGATTATATTTGCAGATGATTGCAAATTAGGAGCCATCACTGACTCGCACACTGACTCAACAGTTATCCAGGATGGGCTGAGACACACATTCGGTTGTTGTCAGAACCATGGACTAATACTTAAATGCCAAGGAATGCACAATACTATCGTTTGGGAAGTCATCCACCCTTGGTAAATATCATATTGTCCACACACCTCCAACAGTTGACCCAGTAGTCAGGGATGTATGGACACAGAGCGTGATCTAGCCCTTGACTTTCACGGGCTGATAAGATGTGGGCATTCATTCAATGTTGCACAACCTATAGAGAAAGGTATGGCATGTAAATCCCAGAAAGTCATTATAACACTGAATTTGGCATTCATCACATCTATCATTGAGTGCAATACCACCTTTGGTATGTAACTGCACAGGCATATCTGACAACTGTAACATCCACAGAGGTTTTGCAGTAAACCAATACACAGTGTACATAACATGTCCCTATATGCTTTGGAGGGGAGGTGTATGGCTGCCATACAGGGAAGTGTCACATCCCACTGTGTACCTCCTGCATATCAAAGAAAGGACTAGCACGATAATTACCTGTTTTACACACCTACACCTTGACTGTGGTAAAAATAGGACATGCTGGAGAGATAGGTATGTAACCCAGGGACTACACTCTATATTAACAGACTCTCCATTCATGTGAAGCACACTTCTGCTGTAATGCACATCATGTGCACGTTATATAATGGGATGTGGAACAAGACATTCGTAGGGCAAATGTCCCTAGTGGACACAGGGAAACTATAGATGGTTCATCTCCCACACCACAGCTTTTAGACGTCTCAACTCCCAAAACCCAGCTTACAGTTATCAAGGGTATTAGACCTTGTCCGAGATTAGGGCTGCATGACTAGGCTGAAGGAAGCCATTGTTCTTGTTAGCCTATTATATACATATGAACCTATGCAGACATGTACCTATGCTGTTTTACCTTTCTGAAGAGATTTTTCTTCTGTGCTTTCATTCCATTCTGTGCTCGGACATTGATGGGTTTATTGTAGCTGTGTACCCATAGGTGTATCCTACAAAATCTTGAAATTGAAACCATGAGATACCTTTCATTGTGCAAGTATACAGCCATTACATCATCATCCAATGTAACGTACACAAAATGTGGTTTACTCGTTACAGATGGCAGTGTACAATATCTGTCAGTGACCAGTACAAGTGGCATGTGAAAGGTAACAATGGATGAAACAAATGCAAATTAATTTAATCACCCCGTGCATCAGACACACAGCTTAATTTTCCTGCATTGATGACAAGGATGACGGGGATGTGCACAGGTATCATCACTTGCACAGGGTATTCTGTGGGGGGTGCAGGAGGCCTAGGCTGATCCAGTAGGTTGCAAGCGTGTGTGTACATCAGGAAGGGAAGCAGGCAAGATGGACCATGGAAGTGTGTGTGTGTGTGTGTGTGTGTGTGTGTGTGTGTGTAGATGACCTGATTTGTGACAGTGATGTGTGTGTCTGCATGAACACGTCTCTGTGTTGGACAGCTTTGAGCCATGCATGGTAGAGCTGACAGTTCATAATCTCCGCCATCCAACATGAGAACTGAAGCTGCCAGGAGTTGCACTTGCACCTCCATGCCCTGGGTCAGATACGGGGCTACTACCTTAGGGTGACTGCTGTCTGCTGGGCCTGTGTCCTCCATGGGAACACCCAGGACAATGAGCCCATGCCCTGCCACGTCTTGGTGTGCACAGCACACTCCCCCCTGGAGTGCTGGATGTACTGCCACTACAGGAGCGTGATTGTGCATGTCCGCGTGGACTCTCAGCAGATGTATCCCCCATCCACGATTCTGACACTCTACTCCAACCAAGATGCTTCATCACAGACGGTGTACGTTCCAAGACAGACTGTGTGCGATCTGTCTCGGACCGTCTTTCCACTGTATCAGTCAACCAATCCAAGGTGTCGGCAATATGGTGGAGGTAGTCACAGATGTCAGACTGTGTGCTCCATCCATAACCCTGAGCATTCGGCTGGAGTTCCTTTTGGAACATACCTGTGCCTCCATGATGGCCCGAAACATATGCCGAGTGAAACGTGATGAGACAACTGCAACAGGTGGTGAAGGGACAGCAGGCCCCCTACGAGCACCCCCTATCAGTCCTCTGGTGTGGAACCTCGCCAGCTGTTTGGCTATGGCCATGGTTGACACTCTGTGCAGCCATAGTAGCCACACGTTCCTGTTCAATGTCCCCACCCTCTGACTGGCCAGTATATGTGGCCTCAGGGGACTGGGTCTGCGTAGGCGTATTGACTGTGTACAGTGATAATGAGGGCAGAATAGGGATGTAAACCTCTATGACAGATTCAGCCTCTGCAGTCCCCCACTGTTCCTCACTTTGGCCATCATTGTCATCAGAGTCTGGAGACACTGACATCCGGAGGGGGGATCCACCTTGGATCCCGGAAACTACCGTCCCATCAGTCTGACAAGCCTTATCTGCAAGGCCATGGAGCGTATTATCATGGAACCTATAAACAAAGACATTGGCAACCTTCAAACACTGGACCCCACCCAGTTTGGGTTTGTGAAGGGCCGATCTTGTCTCCTGAACCTGATTGACTTCTTTGAATCAGTCTCCAGAGCCATGGACAAGGGTAAGGTGGTCCACACAGCCAATCTAGACCTTGCCAAAGCCTTTGACACCATCCCCCACTCTGGAATCATAGATAAACTTACTAAGTTGGGCATTAATCCCTATGTCACCCAATGGGTTGCTAAATGGCTTACTGATAGAACCCACACTGTAAAAGTAGCAGATTCCAAATCCAGCTCCAGACAAGTGACAAGTGGAGTACCTCAGGGTTCAGTCCTGGGGCCGCTCTTGTTTGGCATCTACTTCTCTGAAGTACAGGTCAACACTAAGGGACTCTGGCTAACAAAGTTTGCAGATGACTGCAAACTGGGAGCCATTATTGAATCCCCAAATGATGTGGATACTCTACAAAAGGGCCTTACAGAAAGAGATGCTTGGTGCCAGAGCCACGGGCTCAAGCTCAATGCCAAGAAATGTATTGTTATCCCCTTTGGGGAAAAAACATGTATCCATGAATTACCATATAGGTGGCAGTACACTAAACACAAAGTGTGATAAGAGACTTAGGGACACAGGTGGACAGTGGTCTCACTTTCGATAACCACATCACCACAGCAGTCAGGAAATCCTTCTATGTGGCACACCTCATCACGAACTGCTTTTCATCCAGAAAAAAGGAGGTCATTGTCCCACTGTACTCATCCCTCATTAGACCCATTATAGAATACAACGCCCCATTTGGTATGTACCTCTCAAGACATCTGCAACAACTGGAAAGGCCTCAGAAATACCTCACTAAAAGAATCACAGGCCTAAAGCAGATGCCCTACGCTGACCGCCTTAAAAAACTCCAGCTATACTCTGTCGCATATCGTCTACTCTGAGGCGATCTCTGCTTAACATACAAGGCCATGTCAAACCCAGAGCTGTTGGACATGCTACACTTAAAGAAATCCCAATCCCTCAGAGCTACACGCTCCAGGGATCTAAACCTTGTCATCACAATAAACAAAACATGCTGGAGGGATAGGTTCCTGACCCAGAGACTCCCCAGACTCTGGAATAGATTGCCCATACATGTCAAGCAGAGTGCCTCTTTGGACCTCTTCAAGAGGAACCTTGACGATTGGATGGGAGAAAGGAAATTCACCCCAGGGATCACGTCAGTCGCCCTGCTAGACAGGGGTCCAGGAAAGTAAATAATGTGGGAAGAAATAGCCAGGGAATTGTTATGGCTAGGCTTGTATAGGCCGTAGGGCTGATAGCCTAGTACCAACCTATGAACCTATGACGGGAACAACAACCAATCTCCTAGGTCACCTGTGATACAAAGGGAAGACTACATGCATTACTATGCTATGCAGTACTATGTTACAATCTATGTTAAGTTGTATACATTGCTGTCACTACTACAGACTTGTGTAACAATCTGATTTAATAGGACATATGGCCATTAATTTTTACCCAAATCTGTAAGTATTTTAACCCATTCACTCCAACTGAGCTCAGGAAGTTTGCACTGTAACTTCCAATGAGCTGAGCCTAAGCCTTTTGACAGAATCAAATTATGTTCTCACATTTCAAACAAATGTTTGTCTCTGGAACCATAATGGTTATGAAAGATATATAAATGGCAAACTCTTTAGCACAATTATTTTTGTAGTGGTAGCCTTCTTTAGATTCTAGGTCTTAAATCAAATTTTATAAGTCACAGTAAACACAGTAACTATTACTTGTGTAGTATTTTGTAAATAATCTACAATATTTCAGCAACCACTCAAGTTACACACATTGTCAGCAGCATTTTATACATCTAGCCGAGAACATTCATATGAGGCTAAGAAGTTCTGTCTGTGTTATTTGGTTCAGATTTTTTTATATAAATTAATATCATAAAAAACAAGAATTAATGTATATTTACCTGCACTAGACAGAGATCAAATATTAATGAAGTTGAGTTTGCCATTGTGTAAGTTTTAAGATATCTTTTAAAACCATGTACATAGTATGGTTTTGGAATTATTGATGCAAATATGAACGAGCAATATCCCTAGAACGTCAGTAGGAGCTAACTGCAGACACACCTGGAGGTGTCACTCAGATGTAATGAGTTAAAATAAAGGGTCTTTAAATTAGACTTTCATTAGCAAGACAAATTATGCACACTGTTGATATTCTGCAGAACTCTGCACAGTTAACAGGGTATGGCAATTTGAAAAGTCCTGACAGTAATGTGAAATCAAGGTCACACCTACAAGGCAGAGGTATGACCCTAAAGTGTACACAGTCACAGCATATCTGTACATTGTCACTCATGTAGAAAGTACATGAGTCCAGCCAGATGGCCTAGGATGACACTTTAGCTAGCACCTTGAACTAAATCCACATATCTGCCAAAATGTTTTGTGCTTGCCAGCAGCAGGAGCATGGCCTCTTCCTATTTCTGACTTTCCTGGAAAACATTTGAAGGAGTGGTAATATAAACAACACCATATGTTACTTGGAGGTAGTACCAATCTTGTATTGTGTCTCCCATTTTCAGTATGTGGGTCACAATCTCTCTGCATTATCTTAAAACTGCAGCTAACCTCCTTTCCCCTACCCCATGAAACAGCTGACATTCACGTAAAACTATGTACACCCTGACATGGTAAATGCTACAATATTCCAATGCTGCTGCAACTAAGCATACCTGGACGATCCTGTTGAGTGGATATGTGTCACCCATATCCACGACATATTATATTATGTGATGTATGCTGGGGAGCTCTCCTGTGTTGTAAGGCTCACCAGGAATTCCTCTGTGGCTGATGGAGGTTGTTCCCCCGCTGCAGGCCCATCACCGGTGACCTGACGATCCCTGGCCATGTCTGCTGCCTGTCTGAATGCAGAATTGATCATGTCCATGGCACGGCGTCACACCCGCTCATAAGTGCGGTTCTGGTGCCCCGCAGCATTTATGTTGTGCACCAGTTTGTCCCACATGGCTTGTCGCTCTTGCCTATTAGCCCTCCCTCTGGACAGCAGCACTTTGTAAGTGTTGACGTAACGCCTCAGTTATGAAATCGTTTTCAGCTTCACTGAAAGGTGGGTGCCGTCTAGCATGCATGATCTCACCTGAAATGCAAAAAAATGAGAACACATGTCAGGATTTACATACGTAGGTGAATAGTATGTACAGATACAGCACTAAAGGATGGCTATCTGTATTCCCCACTTGATTACACAGCTAATATGTAACAGTATGCCAAACACACAAAGGATGTGGAATCAACTGGGATAGTAGCAATAGTTACTTACTGCTGTGTTTGCCATGACAGATACTCACATGTGCTCACACACCCAAGACAGGAGTCAACTTGTAGTGTGGCCCATAGCAGGAACCCCCCCCCCCGCCAACATATCTATAACATACAATGCCAAACAAATAGCTGTGTAGTATTACAACTGCTTACAAAGGAAATGTCCAGGAGATGTGTGTCCCTAGTTAACCAACAGCATGATACACTTGCTGTAGTCTGCATCCTCTATAGGTGTTGCATAGCTGAGATCAATGACATGTCAGCTGTACAGTTCTCAGGAAGGCTTACTGATGTAATTCCCCATTCCCCCAAAGTATATTGCAACATATGCATCATGTTGGAACTACATATGATAGAGTACAATGCTTAAAATACATAAAACATAAAAACAATTATTTGCCATATTATGTATAAATATTTTTTAAATGTCATGCTTATCTTTCAATATGGGTTTTAAGCTCACAGTACTATTCAGACTTGGGGGATGGTCAGCCCTAAATTCATTTATCCATCTATACTCCATTCAATTCTGTTTTATTCACCATATCTCCACCATTTTTGTTCCTAGATATTACTTGTAAAATTCTGAATTTAAATCTATGTTTTATGTATTTATGCCTTGTATTTTATATGAGAAGCACATTTTACTTATAAATAAGATGCATTTTAGCTAAGCATATATATTTTTTATGTGGGCACTTTAATAGCTTTAATAAGCTCAGAACATGTGATAATTAATTGGTTGCTTTTAGGTATTTAAACTCAAATATTGTGTGTTTTTAGATACTGATGAAGAGCTTTACTCGAAAGCTTTGTTGTGTAATCAAGACAACTGTGGTGGACTTTCAGCTGTTTTTGCTTTTTTACATTGGTTTGGTGTTCTGGAAGCCCTTTAACTTCAGGAGATTTTTTGTGGTATTCATCTGGAATGTGTGTGCTGGCAAACCTTGCTTCTAGCACAACTTCCATATGTGTATGATATTTGTGCAGCTATGGTTGTCTGCAGCTATGGTTGTCTGTAATATCAGTTGCAAATGATTGGTGTGCTGCAGTCTGATATTACTGGCCTCATTGGAATTATATACTTCAAAATTCTCTGTGAATGCATAGTAATGCATGACCTGACACTAATGCACTTTCTCTTCTTGTAATAGGAATGTGCTACCTGTGTTCCTATCTGTAGGCCTTTGACTTTCATCATTGAAAAGCCGACATTTTATCTGTACTGCTTTGGATGGGTAAATGGGTGATGAGATGGTCATACATATCAGAATTCGTAATTGTGATATACACATACATGTATTTTAAATGCTAGACACCACTGGATTTGAACCCAGGACTATGTGGACCAAAACGTAATGTTTTCAAAGTATTTAACCGACTGAGCTACTGAGTCAGTGCTACAGAAGGTGTACTTCTAAGTGGTATAGATATAATTGAATACTTGCATGCTGTTACATACCTCATTTACATGTATTATGTGTATGGCTTTATAGGGATGTATTTCTTCATCAGAGTCCCAGTTAAATGCCTATTTTTTCCATTAATCTTTTGGCACATGTATTTTAAATGTTGCAGATATAATTGCAGAGTTACCTGCTGTTAGATACATCACTTACATCTATTATTATGTGTCAGGCTTGTTTTCCTATACCATACTCCCAGTTACACTCCCATTTTTCCATTATGCTTTTGGCATATTTGTGCAACATGGTGCAATGCACAACATTACTTAAACATGCTTAATGACGGAAAATTAGCAAGTGTTATGTTTCACTCAAAACACCAGTGTTGTTTAAGTGGCTGTGTAGCTTGGTGGGTAATGCACTGCTGTTCAGGTACAGTGGTCCTGGGTTCAAAATATGGTGCGTATGTAATTTTTCAACAGGATTACTATGTTTTCAGCTGCCTATATCAGTATAGCACTATTTAGCATAGCTAAGTGATGGGCGTGTGCAATATCACACAAAAAAATTTTAAAGAAAAGAAAAAATGGGGAATATGTGCAGGAAGGGTTTAGGAAAGAACCATAGCTGTTGTACAGCAGTAACTGTCCACGTTAACATATATTTTAACTGAATTTGGACCATCACCCCCAGAGAGAGGGGGAGGACAGCATAAGTGCGCACAGTGGACATGTGTGTGAAATGGAGAGCTATGTATGGAACATTTTTTTTTTGGGACAGGTGCCCTTTTTTTTAAAGTGAGAGTGGAATGTTGGGGAAGGGACAAGGGTACATGTTGGGGAGGAAAGCTAGGAAGATGAAAAAGCTTTGCAGGCAGACAAGACAGCAGACAAGGTACGTGTGTGACATGAGGGGGTGAACACCTTGGTTGAGGAGGGTGTTGTGGAATCCTAGTCCCATGGACATCAGACACTGTGGTAGTGGGACTCAAATCCTTAGACATGGGACTGTCAGCACTGCTCCTTCACTGCTGCTGTGGAGGCAGTGGTTGATGTCGGCACTCAGGGGAAGGCTGCCCCATCAGGATGGACAGCATGCTGTCCATCCAGTGTAGGCTTGCAACAATAGTTCAAAGCAGCAGCCCACACACCATGCTTGGCAGTTCCTCATGGGTGACATAATCATCCTCTCCACTTCACTCCCAGAGGGGGGACTGCCCCCAGCCTGTGGGGCAGAACTACCTGATGGAGCAAGTAGTGCAGGGGCAGCATAGGGGGAACCACCAGGCTGCAGTCCAGACATGCAGGGCCCCATTACCTTAGCCGGGGGAGCTAAGGTAATTGGATCGCCTGGAACTGGCCTACCTTGTTGCTCTGTAGTAAATTAAATATAAACATAAGGTAAAAATAAACATAACCAGACAAATGTTAGTATTAACATAATAAAAGATAATGATTAATTGAAAGAAATGGAAAGGAATATAATGAGGAACACAACAATAAATAACGTAAATGAAAGTATTTTAACAGCAAAGCAATACAAAATTATGCACAAGGCCAACATAAGAGGTAATTACAAATAATATATTCATATTAAATAATAAATACAACTAATAAATTAAAGAAGAGAAGGGGTGGGTTGAGAGAGAAAGAAAAACATTAGTAACTTTGTAGGTAGTATTACTACACAAACTACTACTACATACTTCTACATATGTAAGATTACAGTTGCAAGTAGTACAGTGTCTGCAAACATCGAATAGATGAAGTTTTACATACATAGCTCTCAACCTTTTAGGCTGGGACATTTTGGGCCATGCCCTATCAAATGAAGATACAAAGGCACAACTACAGGGAACATTTTTACACAGTGTGCTCATACATTAGTAGTAGGTTGTTCTGGTAACAGATTTGCCAGTAAATTGCATTCCAGTTAATGTGATGTCTGCAAATCAAGGACTAGACATATGGGGTAGTATTCCTTACATTCTGCAAAAGTTATGACAGTTGAGAGATATGTTTGTATACAGTTTTATTACACTAGACAGCTGGTAATTTCACAGTTGGCTGCCATTGGATTAGAACCCACAAGCAGTGACTACAGAAATAATGTACACTTTATTTGAATATAACAAATTATCAAAGCATATCTCCTTTCAAACCTTTATTGTGATGTGTGAAGTCGTACATTTATAGACATGCATAGCTGTGTGTGCTGTCAGATTAGATTCCACAAGCAGTAACCAGAAGAATAATGAGCACTTTATCTGAAAACATATCAAAGCACCATCTTCTTTTACACTTTTTATTGCTTCATGTCAATTTAAAATCTGGCATTTCTACACATGTATGACCATCTATGACTTTGTTACCCATATAACCTGTTCATTTACTGAGTGCTATCTACAGCATATTTCAGGAAGAATTATGAGAATGCAAGCTTTACCCTTAATCTGGGTATTTCACTACATTTCTGTCTACCATTTCTTGGTGCATTACAGAGCTTAGCAACACGCAAACCGAAATAGACTGTTGACCATGTTTATGTGCTGCTTAGCATCGCACAGCTTTTGTAAATGTAACAGTTTTTTTTTAAACTGATGTTTCTAGTCACTTGACACATTTCAACAGGAATATATGTAAAACGTATGACTGAGGACTTAAAAACCCACTACTTAACTACACTCTAGATCATGACTCAGCCTATCTAACCACTGGGGTAGTGATAGGAAATTGTATATCTTCACATATACTGCAAGGTGTCTATAAGCTTAGCTGTGCTGGTGTACACGTGCTAAGCACTGCAGGATGACAATTGAATACATCTGGTTTCTGTTTTAGATGTCTGGCGGATGTCTGTTGTATACATGTATCAGCGCACCTCTGCATTGCTAAGCAATGCGCCACTTTGCCCAAACAAGTACAAAAAAAAGAAAAAAATTGAGTACAGCTGGTTTCTATTTTTAGATGTGTAGCAGATGTCTACTGTATATATGAGCAAAGCTAACCATAGTTGCACACCACACAATCGAACACATGAACATAAAAAAATAAATAAAATTTTAATTTCATGATGTAAAATTTGTTGTTCACCTTTCGGTCTAGGTTAATAGGCCGAAAGGTATTGTGCTGTGCTTATCAACTGTTCAGAATTTCTCTGGACAGTCCACATGTACGGGACAGCCTCTACAGTGTTGCTTACATAGATTCATTATCTGTGTTACTGTGATCTCCCTCAGCAGCATGCCATAATTAATATGTATACTGTGCTGCCGAGGAGGAACCACGGCCGTGTACACTGGTACATTCCGTGAAGGCTCTTCACTGACTTTACAGTTGTGTTATCTGATCTTGTTCATACCATTCTCTGCTTCATTTTCCACAATGTGGTCTAGTAAAATGTCTGAAAGTAGTCGTAGGAGGTCATATGTGATTAGCAAATTTTCACCAATTAATCATATTGGTAAAGCAGTTAATGGTACAGCAGCATAGTGATTATTATTACCTCACCACACCTGGTTTTAGAAGGGTGTCGTTTGTGCAAACTCTGCCTTCCTCTCTGTGTCTCTGAGTTTTTACTATGACTCTCCTTCTGTGTCTTTTTTGAGGTTTCACTGTTTCCTCCCATAGTCCAAAGACTTAGCAGTTACTGGAAATGGGAATTCTCTTAGCTGTCAGTGTGAGAGGAGATTAACTCTCGATAGTGACTGCACATATAGGATAAGTTGGTTTCGGAAGCTAGTGTGAAACGCAGTGGAACCTTGATTCCCCTCTTTGTAAATACTGTACTGTGATAGTCTGAATTAGAATGAGACTTTACATATGTAGGCAGTATGTGTGTTTCAGGAACGTTTATAGGGATTTCCAGTGTGCTCATAGCTTTACACTGTTTAGTTCTTCCATTTAAAAGTGCACCATTTAAGATTTGGCTGTAGACTTTTAATATTATTTGTGGAACATAAATCTGAGGTGTGACTACTCGTAATGGATAAATATACAGTTTTAATTACGACTGTAAACACTATCTGACCTTTAGCATACTGTATATTTGCCTTGTTTACAGAGCATGTTAAATAGTTGTGTACTTCTCACCTTTTGATTTAAACTGCTGTTTCTAAGTTGCCAGACATATTTATTTAGTTCTTAAAATGTACAGTTTCATTATGAAAGTAGTGGTACACAGGATTTTTTCCTTTATTAAATAAAGATGCACTGCTCTACAATTTTATTTCATATTATTGCAAAGTGTTTAATTGTGTATCTATATGTAAAAGTTTGTGTGTGTCTGTGTGTGCGTGTGTACGTACATCAAGGAGAAGCTATAGACGTAGTCAAACATTTTGATGCAACAATACAGCTGCCTTGTGTTTTTTGAGAGGAAACATTTTGGTTATATCAAATAGACCTGTAGTACACTCATGTCTTATAGTCATCATTAAGTATATGTTTGAGTCAGCATGTATTTGTTAAACTATTTTAAAATTTAACATTTTATATTAAGCATATGATGGGGTTTTACATAAAAAAAGATCCTTATGTAGAAAGATCTGTTTATGTAGATGAATAAAGCCCTGGCAATGACCCAGGTGACTGAAGTTTGAATAATGGCTTGGGTGTCTGTTAGAGCTGGCAAAGACAAAAAGGAGTAATGCAGTTTACCTCTGTTTTTGGGAGGAGGCAAGCCATATATTTGGGTGCTTAGTCCTGTTGTGGAATCACTGATGGCATTTGGAGATCAGATAGAAGACTGGCTTGGGGGGCAGGCAGTCTCGAGATATTACATTAGCAAAAGAAGCAAGTGACATGCCCATTGCATGCTGAATCCTGAGATGTTGCAGGCCATGTGAAGTGAGATTAAAGGTCCAAAGGACAGCATCACAAACTACCCCTGATGGCTGCCTGAATGATACCCCGTCTTAGCTGAACATTGCTGTGGTGAGGAGTAGTGAATGGCGCATTTGGCTGAGGGAGGGGTTGATTATTAGCGGGGGCAAAAAGCGCAAAAAAACAAAAAATATTTTTTGATGTACATTCAAAAGAAATTTCAATAAATGCCACATTTAATCCTTGGAGCAATGGCTAACTCTTTGACTGCTGATATACATATCTGGTTCCTTTTACTGGTCTTCCAGATCTGGAGAATTTAGTAGGACTGTTCACTCTGAACTACAGATAGCCCTTTTGAGAGAGTTATTGCTGCTCAATAATTCTTTCTGCAGATTTTGTTGTCACAGGTTTTTGCACAATGCTGTTTGTGACTATTCAGTGAGTAAATAAAATAAATCACAAGATAAAAATCCCATTCTCTCATCTGGACAGCAAGATCCTTGGTTTAGCTACTCATTCAAATGATTTCAGGCTGCAAACTTGCCTATTTTTTTTAGGTACTTCTACCCTCTTGTTTATTAGATCTGTGTAGTGTGGATTGTGTGTCACATGTTTGAGTTCCAGTTCTAGTAAAACATCTTCTGAACTCCTGACTTGACCAATATAATGCCACCAGACATCCAGTGTTTTTCAAGGTTATGGACTTGTGTTTATGTCTGCCAGTTTTGATTGTTTCAGGAACTTGGAGTAATGACAACATATGCAAGCTATGTAGCTTCTTTGAAATACTTTTTCACTTTTCATGGATATCATGGAACTAGGTATGCTAGCATAGTTTACTTTGGATTACTGAGTAGTTGTGTCATAGAACTAGGCATTTTACTGTCTGTTACTTTGAATTTCTGTAATGGTATGGATTCCATATAACATGTCTGTAAATTACTTGTTTGTGTTGCATCATCATTCTTGAACAGTATATCTCTTGATCTGAAGTAGTTCACTTCATTTATCTGCAACCTGTGGGTATTCGGATCCATATCTGATTCGAGCCGGCAACATTTTATCAAGCATCTGCTCCAAGCTCCTCCCCTTACCCATAATCCCTCACATTTCCTACTTTCCCTCAGATCTCGTTTGCCGCTTCATCCGTATGCATCGTGGTCTCTATAGCTCCAAGTTGGGTGTAGTAAGTGGAACTTTTGGTTTATATTTAGTGTGTGTGTGTAGTTGTTTGTGAGTAACCCTAAAAAAGTAGTTTAGAAAGTTTGTGTCTTCTGAGGTAGAGTAGGCCTAACCAACCCTTCTGTGTATGCGTTGTTTGTTTAGTGTTTGGCTGAGTGGAATGTAATTATGGCTGACCAGCCAAAACCAACATTTAAAAAATGCACAGAGTGTGGCCACAAGCTTTCACTGGCAGATGGCCACACTCTCTTTGCCTAGGCGTCCCCCACCTTAGTCTGCCATGTAGTGTGTGTGCAGGGTTCAACCCCAGGGCCTTAAAATAGAGGAAGGCGAAACTGGTAGCTAAGGGCCTGCTACCAGTTTCCGTTTTAGATACGACGACCTCGACATCAGCTTCAGTAGCCAACCAACCAACCCCCCTCTCGGGCTGGGATTCAACCTCCCTCTAAGCCTGCTGAGACAGGGACTAAAATAAAGGATAAGGACGAGAGAAAAAGAGAAAAGGGCGGAAAGGCACTGCAAACTATCTCTGGAGCAGGAGCCATTTCCCAGTCCACCTTCAAAAATGATTAGGACCACTTCTCCTCGGCTCCATTCCCCGAGGTTCTCCCAAGAGCCGACGGAGCCTTCGGACCAGTGGCCTTCTTCGAGGTCTTCTCACAGAGCCAGATCAGAGTCATTTGCCTCCTCGCGGTCAACTGAGTCTGTCGGAGCTTGACGTGGACAGGATGATGCAGAGATTCATTCGGAACCAAATCCAAATGGGAATCTAGCCAGGCCCCTCTCTGGCCGGAGAGGAGACCTCTATGCCCTTCTTCCATCCTATCTCTCCTTCCCTGATCTGACCTGCGGTTTTGGGGTTTATGGATCCGAGGATCCTCAGAGCTGGGGGTTAGGCACCGATGGTTCCTCCAACTTCGACGCTGGCGATTTTACCTCGAGTTCCTCGGATCAGACTTGTTAGGATCCAAGCAACTCTCCGGGCTGAGAATGGGGAGCCGGATCTGAGGGAACAGAGATGTCTTTGGCTCTGACTTTGTCGGATCCGAGCTGCTCCTTTGGAACCCTGGCTACCTTGGCCTCAGCTCTGATCCTCACGATGGAGCCGGGGAGAACTTCTTCCTTCTTGGTTGCCAATGAGGTGTGCTCTCCTTTGGCCTTCGACATGGTGGAGAGGGTTCACTCCAAGGGATTGAGACCCCAGCCCATTGCCTCGTAGTCCGCCCAAGCTGCCATGGATTTGGTCCTGACTCCCATCAGTTTGTCCCAGGGACGGCCCGTGCTAGAGGACCCTCAGGTGGATCCCCGTCATGGAACCTCCCGTGACTTACGAGCCCTCTTCAGAGAGTCCCACTGAGGAGGCTCCCCATAAGCATTCATGTAAGAGGAGGCACATGGACTCCCCTGAGCCCCTCACAAAAGATATTGACTTGGATGAAGGTGAGGGTACCCCCAGGTCACCTCCCGAGGATGTCTCCTTTGGAAATTCAAATTTAGAAATTCTCCTGCAGAGGGGAGGTTGGTCAGCCCCAAAACCCTGTACGGATGAGTCAGTATTCCTGAAGGCCTTTGGCATGGGCTCATCTACATCCCTCCTGCAGCTCCATTAGTGGATCTTATTACCACGCGGGCATGGAAGGAGCCTAACACCATAGAGCCAATACCCAAATGCCCAGACAGGATCCTTTCTCCTCCCACTGACGGACAGGCCTGGTGCAAGGGATCCCCTGTGGATGCTATGGTGGTGGCAGCTGCCACCAAGAGAACTGTCTCAGGAAAGTTCTTCGGTCCACCCTCTAGACAAGGAGTCTAGGGCAGTGGATCACTTTGGGAAGCAAGTTTTTCCTTCAGCGACGTTTTCCATACAGGTGCTGAATTATTTGGCACACGTCATTTGACTCCAGCGAGACCTAGTCATGGAATTCGCTGTGTTACCCCCAGAGTCTTTGTCACCAGAGGGCAAACGACTGTTCTCTGTCAAAATTTGACTCTGAAATCCGTTTTGAACATGTCCATGTGTCTTCTTTCCAATGCCATGTAAGGAGCGGCTAGGGCGGCTGGGACTGGCGAAGCTATGAGGCGGCACGCTTGGCTCAGACTCTGTCAATTTGCGGACCCCTTCAAGGCGTCATACACAAATGCTCTCTCTTTGACTGTTCCAGTTCAGTCGTCTTGGTTAGACCTCCCCATGGCCTACCCTGTACGCATCAGCAGAGCCTACAAGATTTCTCTTCTTTGGTGGCTCCAGTGGTCGGACGTCTTGGCAGGTTATCCCTTCTTAACAACCCCAGACCAAGCCAAAGTGACAACGGATGCCTCCCAGCTTGGGTGGGGGGGCACTTGACGGTCCAAGGCACATGGTCCCAAACCCAGACCAGATTGCATATTGATGTTCTGGAGATGAGGGCAATGCTTTTAGCATTGCAAGCCTTTCACGCTGTTCTTTCCCTGGGGATGATTGCAGCAGTTCAGTCAGACACCTTGTTTGCTGTAGCATAGACTAGATCCAGGCCTGCTGAATCTAGCTTTGTTTGTATAAATTGAGCACTAATCCAGGCATTCTTTAAAGTATTCAGTTGTATTTATTACTGCTTGGTAGTAACTTGATTAAAGTGTAGCTATCATTCTAAGTCTTTTGGATTAAGCACTTGGGATTCAGACCAGTTGTTTTACATTAGGAAAGTTTGTGGCCTGCACTGTGGTGGCAGGACAGGTAGCTTACATCCTTCTAAGTTGGGAACTGCTGATTGAGGGCTCAGTGTCTGTTATTCTAAAAGTATATTAGTTCTGGTTTAAGCACTTGGGCTTCAGGCCAGTTATTTTACATTAAGAAGGTTCGTGGTCTGCACTCTTGTGGGAGGAGAGGCTGGACTCTGCCCTTCTGAGCTGGGAATTTCTGGTTAAAGGCTTATAGTGCCTGCATATTTCAACTGTTTCTTACTGAAATTGGTACACCTTCTTTGCTGTAGCATAGACTAGATCCAGGCCTGCTGAATCTAGCTTTGTTTGTATGCTTGTTGTTTGTTTGCTTATTTCCCTGAAATGCTAATTCCACCTAAAACGCAGCTTTTCAGCGCTTCTGTGGATCCCTAGTGACATCTGCATTGCTTACTGTACTTATTTCCTTGTTTCACTTGAAAGAAAGTTACTGTTTGTTGTTTTTGCATGTAAGTTACCTGTAACACATTGCATTTAAGTTACCTGGCACTTGCCCACTAAAGCAATTATATAAGTCACCACTAAAAAATTAAAAGCACTACACCCTCACAAACTCCCCTTGAGTACCTTGTTCCCCATTGGCCCTTTTTTTTTTTTTCAATTATAAAGGAATTCCCAATACTATTCTAGCATGTCCAAAGGTCAGTTGTCAGTCTCCTCTCCGGTCCAGCTGGTGAATCTGGGAATCTTGAGGCAATGTTACAACTGCCTCATGTACACAGATGACCCTCTCCTCCTCCCAACAAATTCCAACACGTGAGAGATGCAACCATATAGCCATACTGGAGGTTAAGCTCTCTCAACTCAGTACTGGCGTAACCAGTCAGGAGGAGAAGGAAACTACACTCACTACAATTCCAGTCTCACATAGACCTACCACGACAGCAAACCAAACACATAAACACACAAAAACATACTCGGAGGCTCTAAATAAAAATCTGCCTAAGCAGCAGAGACCTCCAAAGCAGACACCCAAGCAACCGCTACCCCAAAACAAAACACGTACAACACATAGCTCACAAAGCCAGTGTGCCGAACAGTCACAGCCCTTAAGGCTAAACAGCACACTCTATCGTCAGGCACACTGACATCCCGCTCACCAGGCTGAACAAGGAGAAGGTCACGGTGAGCTGCCTGTCGGGCGCTAGGATCCGCCACATAACACAAGCACTCAGGTCACTCCAAGGCAAGTACAAATATGACTCCGTCATTGTCCATGCCGGTGTGAATGACCTGAGATGTACCTCCCTGGACTACATGAAAAGAGACATAGAGGAGCTCTCTGAGCATGTAGCCCAGGCCGGTATGACCCTGACCTTGAGTAGCATCTTACCCTCACCAAGAATGCCACAATATGAAGACAAGATGATCAATTAAAACAATTGGCTTAAGTATTGGTGTCATTCAAAGGGGATCCAATGCCTGTCAGCCTGGGATGACATGCTCGACAAGCTACGATGCTTCGCTAGGGACGGCTTGCACCTGTCACCCCTGGGCTTTCGGATATTGGCAAAGGCTCTTGCTACCCCCATAGTGCCTTTTTTAGGCAAGGCTCAAAAGACAAACTCACCTCCATAGGTATCACAAGGGATAAGAAAGAGTAATGCTACTCAACGCCAGAAGTCTAAACCTCAAGATGCACGCACTCAAAACTCTCCTTAGCATGGAGAACATAGATATCTGTGCAGTAACAGAAACCTGGTTCAAGGCTCCAGAGAGCACCCCAGCACTACCAGGTTATACCTCATACCATGCTTTTCGGCCTCAAAACTTGGACCGAACCACAAAAGGAGGGGGAGTATCAATATTCGTCAAAGATACCTACACCTCCAGGTTGGTGGCACAGCACGAAGCATCAGAGACTATCCATGTGCAACTAACAGTGGGTAAAACTGCCTTCCAGTTTATAGCCTGCTACAGACCACCCTCCCAAACCCAGGAACCGCAATCCGCCTTCCTGAGAACACTGGAAAATATGAAGGTCTCTCCAAACACCATTATATTGGGCGATTTCAACTACCCAAACATAGACTGGGAGCATTACTCTAGCTCCAACACCCTAGCCCAAAGGTTCCTAGAATTTATAAACTCAAATGCTATGGAACAACTTGTTACCACTCCCACAAGAGGGGAAAACATACTGGACCTGATCATCACCAACATGGGGACTCTATGCTCCAGACCAGAAGTGTATCCCTCATTGGTAAGATCAGACCATAAACTAATCTCACTGGATATTCACATCCCGACTCCACCCCCTGCCCTGAAAACCACAGTGAAAAACTTCTCTAATGCAAATTTCACACTCCTCAAAACCGAGGTGGAATCCTTCAAAGCCCCCGGGTCCGTGGAAAATATGGCCCAGACCGCAGAATCCTTTATAAACGCATTCTATGAACACCTTCAGGAATGCATGGATCATGCAATCCCAAATAAAACCAAGTCCCAATCCTCCAAAGGCAGACGTCCTGTCTGGTGGACCCCAGCCATAAACAAACTGTACAATAGAAGGAGGAAGCTACTACATGATAGAGCAAAATCCCAAAAAGGGAAGGCATCTCTGATCAGTATTAGCAAAAAACTACGGGCACTCATAAAATAAGGCCAGCTTCGAGAGAAAAATTGCACAGGACACTAAGGATAATCACAAGGCTTTCTTTAGTTATGATAGGAACCTGGGTGGGAATTCCCAGATATGCTCAGAATTAGTCCAAAATGACAAAAAATACACCGAACCCACAGACATTGCCAACATCCTAGCTGACAGGTTCAGCGCAAACTTCTCCCCCCTCTCCCTACCAAAAGGGCAAATATCTAGCCCAGCAGAGTGCTGCCCCCTGACATCTCAGATGCTCCGGTAAGAGCTGCCCTCTCCAAAGCAAAAAACACAGCATCTATGGGACCAGACGGTATCCCGGGCTGCATCCTACATGAACTCCAAGAAGAGCTAAACCCAAATATAAAACTACTGTTCAATCTCAGCCTTACTACAGGATATGTACCCAAAGAGTGGCATACAGCAACAGTGGTCCCTCTTCACAAAGGTGGTGCCTCAACGGATCCTGGAAACATAAGCCTGACTAGCTTGGTCTGCAAAGCTATGGAAAGGATCATCATGGACCTCATAAATAAAGATATTGGGGACCTACAGACACTGGATCCTACCCAGTTTGGCTCTGTTAAGGGCAGATCCTGCCTCTTAAACCTGGTTGATTTCTTTGAAACAGTCACTAAGGCCATTGATGAGGGGAAGGTGGTCCACACAGCCTACCTGGACCTTGCAAAAGCCTTCGATACAATACCCCACTCGGGCATTATAGATAAGCTCACCAGCTTAAATATAAACCCCTATGTCACTAGATGGGTTGCAAACTGGCTCAAGGACAGAACCCACATGGTTAGAATTGCTGGTGCCATGTCAGACTCAAAACCAGTTACAAGTGGCGTCTCACAAGGCTCAGTTCTGGGACCTCTCTTGTTCGGTATATATTTCTCGGAGGTACAGGCCAACACGGAAGGACTGTGGCTGACCAAGTTTGCAGATGACTGCAAACTGGGCGCCATAATTGACACTCCAGCCGACACAAGCATCCTCCAAAAGGGCCTCATAGAAACAGACAACTGGTGCCAGAGCCATGGCCTCAAGCTAAATGCCAAAAAGTGTATAGTCATCCTCTTTGGCAAAAACAAAGTGCTCACAAATTACCACATAGGTGGTAATCCATAAGTACAGAAGAAGTAATTAGGGACCTGGGGACCCAAGTTGATAGCAATCTCTCAACCACCTAGCCAAAGTGGTTAGAAAAACATTTTATATAGCCCACCTAATCATGAAGGGATTCACATCTAGATCAGGGAAGGTCATTGTGCCTCTTTACTCATCCCTCATCAGGCCCATAATTGAGTACAATGCCCCTTTTGGGATGTACCTTACCAGACACCTGCAGCAACTGGAAAGACCCCAAAAGTACCTCACCAAGAGGATCAAAGGGCTCAAACAGATGCCATATGCTGCCTGGTTAAAGAAACTCCATCTCTACTCAGTGGCATACCGCCTGCTCAGAGGCGATCTGTGCCTGACGTATAAAGCCATGTCCAACCTGGAATTAATGGACATGCTGCACCTCAGAAAATCCAAATCCCATCGAGCTACGCGCTCGAGAGACTTGAACCTCAGCACTGAAATAAATAGGACATGCCGGAGGGACAGATTCATAACCTAGAGGCTCCCTTCACTCTGGAATAAAATCCCAGTCCAGGTTAGGCAGAGTCCCTCATTGACTCTCTTCAAGAGGAATCTTGATGAGTGGATGGGAGATCGTAGGTTTACCCCGGGTATCACTTCTGTGTCACTGTTAGACAGAGGCACAGTATACTAACCTCAAAAAAGGGCATAGCAAAATTATTTTAAAATGGGTGGCGAAAGCCAAACACACTCTGGCTAGGCTTATAAATGCCCTAGGGCAGATAGCCTAGTATGAACCTATGAACCTAGTATGAACCTATGAACCTATGTCTGTTGTCTGGTACATCAACAAACAAGGAGAGACCAGATCTTATCCTCTCTGCTGCAAGGCCATGAGAGTGTGGGAGTGGGCGATCTGCTGCAAGGTCATGAGAGTGTGGGAGTGGGCGATCTCCACCAGTCAGTTTCTGATTATAACGCACATCCTGGGACATTCCAACATTTTAGCGGGCGGACTGAGTCGAGCTATTCTAATGCCATATGAGTGGTCTCTGAAACGGTCAGTAGCGGAGGAGATCTTCCTTCTGTGGGGTCACCCTTGCTGCGATCTCTTCGCATCTCCTTCCAATATCCTTCCAATGTGAAGTGCAGCGAGTTCTTCGCTCTGATCCCCTCACCAGGGGACTCCCCCAGAGACTCTCTTGTCCATGCTTGGCCTCCCGGGTTACTGTATGCTTATCCCCCGCTACCTCTCATTCCGAAGTTTCTTCAGAAAGCTTACCGACTGGGGTGCAAAGTGATCCTCATTGCCCTATTCTGGCCTCATCAGGTGTTCCCCTTCCTCTGGTCTCATGCTCTAACTGCTCCATGGATTCTGGATCCCTGCCCGGATCTCATCTCTCATCCCTTGGGCATTAGTCTGCCCGATCTGGACAGCCTCAAGCTGACTGCTTGGTTGCTCCAGTTCCCTTGATCGCTAGGACTCCCAGTCTATCATCTTCAGTAAAGAGTATTTTGGTGGCATCCCACAAAGCTTCCACTAGGAAAGTTTATCGCAGCAAATGGAAACTATTCTCTATTTGGGCTTCTCGGAGAAATCTAGATCCATTTACAGCCCCGGTTCCTGCAGTGTTGGAGTTTTTGTCCTATATTTTCCAACAAGGGGCTAGTTCCTCTACAGTGAAAGTACAACTGGCAGCCATATCTAATTTTCACGTCTGTGAAAATCTGAATGCTCTGGCCTCTTTGAGATTGTGTAAGGCCTTTATAAAAGGTACCTTTCTTTTGCGTCCCCTGGTTAAGGATTCTGTCCCTTCTTGGGACCTTACCCTAGTTCCTACAGGTGTTGGTGGCACCCCCATTCCAACCAGCAGCATCAGTAGATCTGAAATTCCTGTCCTGGAAGACAGCTTTTCTGGTGGCCATTACCTCGGCTAGAAGGGTTTCTGAGATCCAAGCTTTGTCTGCCGTGCCCCCTTACTTGATCTTTCATAAAGACAGGGTTTTGCTTCATACGAACCCTTCTTTCTTACTGAAAGTTGCTTCTGAATCTAATATTAACCAGATGATTCATCTGCCTGTGTTCTTTCCAAATTTCCTGAACAAGGGTGAATATAAGCTGCATTTGCTAGATGTTCATAGACAGCTTTGTTTCTAGTTACACAGGACTACAATTTCGTAAGTCTGACCAATTATGCGTGTCTTTTTCCAGACCCTTTTTGGGCAAAGCCATTTCCAAGGTCTCCTTAGCTAGATGGATTACACAATGTATACTGCAATTCTATAGGGATAAAGGTCTATCCCTACCTGGTCCTATTAAAGCTCATTCTACCAGATCTATGGCAACTTCTGCTGCCTTTTGGTCTATGGTTTCTCTGGATGATATCTGTGCAGCAGCGACCTGGGCAAGGTCACATACATTTATTTCTCATTATAAGTTGGATTTGATCTCTAGAGGAAGAGCATCCTTTGGCTCTGCGGTGCTCAGGAATATCCTTCCATGAGGGCCTCCCAGGGGTTTTGGTAGTTGGTGACTCTGTCCCACAGGTTGCAGATAAATGAAGTTAACTACTTCAGATAAAGAAGTTATGTACTCACCATAACATTCCATCGGAGTTGTTATACTTCATTTTCTGCAACCGTCTCTCCCTCCTTCCCCCGAACCTGTTCTAGGTTAGTGTTATTGAGTTGCTAATAGTTTTATTAGTGGCAAACTTGAACTGAGGGAAGGTAGGAGATGTGAGGGATTATGGGTAAGGGGAGGAGCCTGGAGCAGATGCTTGATAAAATATTGCCGGCTTGGATCCGTTATGGATCTGAATACCCACAGGTTGCAGAAAATGAAGTATAACTACTCATATGGAACATTATGGTGAGTTCATAACTTCTTTTTATTTATATCTCTTGTTATTCCTTTATAGTTTTTCTCCTTAATGTGATTTTATCTCCTGTCAAGCACTTTCCTCATTTGATTGGAAAATATTATTTTGTCAGCTTTGAACATTAAGCCTTTAAGCATAACTTATGTCTTCCTTGGGAAAAAATAGATGAAATATCATAATTCTGTAAGTTAGTATGCTGTGCAATCTCAGAGATGCCTAATGCAAAGATTTTCCGAATATGCTTTACAGGTCATACGTGGCATTTCCATGTGAACCTGTTTGTCATGTACATATTCATGGAAGGTATCGCAGCCATACACTACTCTTTACGTCTGTTTTTTTTTATCAGAGCTCATATTTGTGCATTGTAAATTTCTAACCTGTATTGTCTTTTTAAGATTATAGCTCCTGTACTGTTTTGACTGCTTGCATCATGACTGTCTTATTCACATTAAGAAGTTGGAGAAACAGTTTTATGAGCATTTCAAAATTTGTTGTTAATAGCTCCATTCCGAGGCTGGGTGTTGCTCTTAAAACTTTTATGGAAGAATAGTTATTTCAGACTTATTGGCTACAGACTCTGATACTGCATCATTCTTAGAAACCTCTGTAATGTCCACTTTGTCTTTGGACTTTACAAAATGTCAGTTCAGTTGTGCATCTGTAAGCTTTCAGTCCCTCTGGCATATGAGACATAATTTTTAATTTTTGTCTGAAAGTTAAATAAAAGCAAGCGAGAAGTATGCTGTCTTTAATCTGTTCAGCATCCTTCAGTTGTAATCTGCAACATTTACAATGTCTTCTAAGCTGTCATTTGTGCAGTACCTTCTTGGGCTACCTCCAGTGCTGGTGAAATCTGAAACAGAAGTCTAAGGAACCTGCACCGTCCAGTGGTATCTCTGTACGATTTTGAGATTATCATTCACCTAGCTTTATCTGCAAGCAACCCTTTTACATGTAGCATTGAAAAGAAAATTAGCAATTGGCACTATTGAAAATACAGCTTCATCTGCAAGCAGTGAATAACGCTCTCTATCACTCTGTGATACTAGAAATGTGAATCTTATCTTGCTTTGCAACAGTAGCCATGATAATCAGCTGTTCTTTTGCTTTTGATTTGTTCTTAATGACCTCCGAGTTTTCCATTCTGTGAATTAGAAATAAGCAGAAATTGAAATGAACTAGTAGTACATTCCTTGGTGCATGTATTACTGGTATAACATCAGGATTTATGTGCATATATTATGATTTCTCCTAGCAAATGTCCTAAACATGTAAATAAGCATAGTCATAAAACTAGCACTGCTATGGCTGTGCAGTGTCTCAGATGGATCAGCAGTTGTTCTTGTTCATATTCATTGTTGAGAACCACCTTTAAACCTGGGGATTTCCTACTCTACTGCCCTAGATGGATTACTTTGAAAAAATACACCCTGCAATGAAAGCTCAAATGTTAAAAATACAGACAAATAAATGCATCCTTTTATAACAGGATAGATCTCTCTCAGTTACTCAAAATATTATAAGCTAGATGAGAATGAGTATAGACTGTCATAATTTATTTTTGGTGACCAGGATTGTCTGGCTGGGCCATGCAAGACCACTTTTCAGTAGAGTCTCTGGGAGAAAAGCTTTTGAGATCATTATTAAATATTTTCACACATTGTACAATTAGTTTTACCAATCCTTAATATGTTCATAATTTTATCAACCCCATTTTTCTACTTTGGGCCGGAGTGATATTAACTGTTGCCATTTCCCCTCTCTCTTCAATGCCACCCTCCTGCTTTTTTCAACACTCATGCCTGATAGTCAGAGGTCTTTCCTCACACAATCCATCCACCTCTTCACTGGACATCCTCCTTTCCTCTTGCCTTCTTCTCGTTTGTCTCAAATCTTCTAATTTTTCACATGCTTGAACCCTGTAATCTGTTCTCTTTGACCTTTTCTGCAATCAGAGCTACTTTGGCTTCTTATATCCTAATTTCTTCTTCTGTCCCACAGTGTGCATCCCACCCATCTCAGACACTTCATCTCCATCACTTCTAGCTTCCTCAGCTGCTCTGCCTTTACTGCCCAGGTTTCTGTACCATACTGAAGTACTGGTTGCTCCACTGTTTTATACACTTCACTTTGGCATTTTCTGTCATATACTACACCTGACAGTCTCTGCCAGTTGAATGCGGCCCCTCCGATTCTAACTTTGACATCCTCATTCAGGCTTCCCTAATCGACCAACCCTCCCCGATACTTGAGGCTGTTAATCTGTTCAACTATTTTCCTTTCCGTCTCAATTCTTATCTTCTAATTTCCTCCATTTGCTGCCATTATCTGTACTCAGTTTCATCCCATGTCCCTTCAGTTTTGTATTCCATTCCCCAGTCTTTTGCAAGTTCTTGATCAGCGTGTGCCTGTAATGCCACTTCACCTGAATACATCAAGTTTGTTGATCATTAATATTGTCCATGAAGTGTTACAGAAGTACAACAAATGCTGGACATATGGCAGGAGAATATTTACAAGTGAAACAAGTAACTACAGAGTAAATGTTGCGAATTATATCGGGTGAAAAAACAACATAGCTAGGAAGGAGAGCGAGCATAGGACTAAGTATGTGTAGTTAATTATATGAGCATAGGACAATGTTTGTGTAGTTATATTTATTTCATTTTATTATTTTACATTTGTTAACCAGGAAAGTCTGACTGGGTCAGGAACACATTTTCAGTGGAGGCCCGGGGAGAAAAGCTCCACAACAGTAAGCTTAAAAATTTACAAACTATTGAATTAACAATTCATGTAAAAATTTGCAGAGACCTACATGACAAACAGCTGATATCCATTTTACATGTGGATTAACCTAGCAAAATCTAGTAGCTAATTTACAGAGAGTTATGAGGTAATCTGGGATTAGCTTTATAATAATAATAATAAAATTATAATTATTAATAATAAATAATAGTCTTGTAGTAGTAATGTGTCTATAAATTGTCTCCTATTGAATAGTCAAAGAGAAAAATGAGATATGACAGTATGTACCAGGTTAATAGGAGGTATAACAAAAGCAGCATTGGTCTTGGTTTGGAAGTTGGGTTTTAGTAAGGAAGAAAGTCTTGTACAGCAGAATGTAGAAATTTGTTAGAAGAGATGTAGACCCTAAGAGGGGTTATCCTGAAGAAGAGGAGGTGAAGGGAAGGGTGAGGTGGAATTGTGGGTGGAGTGAGGATGTATTGGAGGTAGGAGGGGAGTGGGAAAGAAAGGGAGAGGGTGGAAGGTAGTTAAAGTGGTGAGGTAGAAGAGAAGGGATAATGTGTGAGGACAGGACTAAGTTTATTTATTTGACATTTGTTTACTGGGATGGTCTGACTGGGTCACAACTCGTTTTCAGCGGAGGCCCAGGGAGAAAAGTTCCATATAAAAACTTATGTTACAACTTATAAAACACAGGTTCCACATTTTGACTTTGTAATATATTACAATATATTACATGTATAGGAACAGTAATGTTTGCATTATCAGCAGTCACTTATGGTTGCTTGTGTAGTAACATTGGAGTATTTACATTTAACATTATGCACAAACTGAGAAACTTCTTGGATAATATAGTATTACCTTAAAGTATGTACAGTTTACATTTTTACAGCAATGAAATAAACTTCTTTGGTAGATAGTAATTCTAATTCTTTATGGTCTGTTACAGTGTCCATGATCAGATTGGAGTGGGAAACGGTCAGATTATTAGTCCCATGGTAGATGTGTGAGTTGCCGGAGATAGAGTGGTGCTTTGTTTTGTATAGTTTAGATGTTCTAGGAAGAGGATTAGTTTAGGAGGGGGAGGTTAATGAAGTAAGGATGGAAAAGTAGACTAGTCTGAAGTAAGGCATGTATATAGCCATGGATTCTTTAGGTGTTCTTTTTAGGGAGGATTTGAAGTGAGATGAGCTAGGAGTTAGTCTAAGATTGGGTTGGAGGGTATTTCATAACTTGGCAACAGAGTATGAATAAAGTGTTTTTTTGTTGGTTTCTGGAAGATTTGAATCAAGAAGGTTTTTATCCTCTGATTTGAGTGTTTTGTTTGTGGTTTATATATATATATATTATGTTGGACTAAGTTAATTAGGGCAGGCTGTGGGCCTACAGACTAATTTGTGGATTGTGGTTAGACATATTTAACTAAGGTGGTTTGATAGTTCCAACCAATTTAATTCTTTTGGTGGTATGCTGTGTTGTGTACGGTAGTTGGAGCTTATTACAAACTTTGCTACTTTGTTATAGCATTGTTCTAATTTGGTCTTGGTAGAATTTTGTAGATTGGTTAGTATATAGGATCCATAAAATAGATTCATAGGTAGGTACTAGGCTATCTGCCCGAAGGCATTTATAAGCCTAGCCAGAATGTGTTGGCTTTCGCTGCCCCTTAGATTAGTTCCCTGTGCCTCTGTCCAGCAGAGCCACTGAAGTGATCCGCGGGGTAAACTTTCTGTTTCCATTCCACTCGTCAAGGTTTCTCTTGAAGAGTGTTAGCAAGGAGCTCTGCCTAATGTAGATTGGAATCTTGCTCCAAAGCATGGGAAGTCTGTGGGACAGGAATCTATCCCTCCAGCACATCCTATTTATTGTTGTGGTGAGGTTTAGATCCCTAGAGCGTGTGGCTCGAGGGGATAAGGTTTTCTTTAGGTGGAGCATGTCCATCAATTCTGGGTTGGACACCTCTGAGTAGGCGGTATGCAACCGAGTACAGCTGGAATTTCTTCAGTCGAGCTGCGTAGGGCATCTGTTTGAGGCCAGTGATCTTCTTGGTGAGGTACTTCTGTGGTCTTTCCAGCTGTTGCAGGTGTTTTGTAAGGTACATTCCAAATGGGGCATTGTACTCTATGATGGATCTGATGAGTGAGGAGCACAATGACCTCTTTTGATCTGGATGCAAACCCTTTTGTGATTAGGTGGGCCACATAAAAGGATTTTCTAACCACTTTGGCAATGTGATTATCAAAGGAGAGGTTACTATCTACTTGGGTCCCCAGATCCCTTATTACATCTTCTGTATTTAGAGGACTACCACCTATGTGGTAGTTTGTGGGTACTTTGCTTTTTCCAAAGGGGATGACTATGCACTTTTTGCCATTTAGCTTGAGGCCATGATTTTGACACCAGGTATCCGTCCTTTTGGAGGATGCCTGTGTCAGCCAGAGAGTCGATTATAGACCCTAGTTTGCAGTCATCTGCAAACTTGGTCAGCCATAGTCCTCCTGTGCTTGCCTGTACCTCTGAGAAGTATATGCCAAACAGGAGGGGTCCTAGGACTGAGCCCTGGGAAACGCCACTTGTAACCGGTTTAGTCGGACCTACCTCCCACAACTCTCACCATGTGAGTTCTGTCTGTGAGCCAGTTGGCAACCCATCTTGTGACTAGGGGTTTATGTTCAGGCTGGTGAGCTTGTCTATAATACCAGAATGGGGAATGGTGTCGAAGGCCTTTGCAAGGTCTAGGTAGGCTCTGTGTACCACCTTTCCTTCATCTATAGCCTTGGTTACTGTCTCAAAGAAGTCCACCAGGTTTAGGAGGCATGATCTGCCCTTAACAAAGCCGAACTGGGTAGGGTCCAGTGTTTGGAGGTTCCCAGTGTCTCTGTTAATGAGTTCCATGATGATACGCTCCATAGCCTTGCAGACCAAGCTAATCCGCCTTATAGGGCAGTAGTTCCCGGTGTCTCTTGTGGCTCCACCTTTGTGGAGCGGAATAACCGTTGCTGTGCGCCACTCTATGGATACGTAGTCTGTGGAGAGACTGAGTTTGAACAGTGTGTTTAGGTGAGGGGTTAGTTTGTCTTTGAGCTCGTGTAGGACACCGCCTGGGACACTGTCTGGTCCCATTGATGCTGTTTTTTTGGCTTTGGAGAGGGCTGTTTTAACCTGTCTGTGATTTCTGTCTGTGATTTCAGGGGCTCTACATTCTTCTGGTATGGTTATGGGCTCTTTTGGGGGTGAGAGGGGGGTGAAGTTTGCAGTGAACCTGTCTGCCAGGATGTTGGCGATATCGGTCGGTTCAGTGTATTTTATGCCATTCTGCACTAACTCCGAGCAGATCTGAGCATTGCCACTTAGATTCTTGACATAGCTAAAGAATGCCTTGTGGTTATCTTTTGGAGTCCTTGGCAATTTTTCTTTTGAAGCTCGCCTTGGATGATTTTAGGAGGGATCGCAGTTTCTTGCTGATACTGATCAGGGATGTCTTCCCTTCTTGGAATTTTACTCTCTCTTCTGTACTAGATGTTCATCGTGTTACACTGCTGCAGTCATCACACTTGGGTTATCCTGCCGTCAGGCGGTCCTGCAGTCGGCCAGAGTTCCAAAATCTTGTTCCGGCGTCGGTTGCTGTCACTTCTTCCCTGACATCAGTGCGCCAGAGGCATCCAATGCCATTTTCTTCAGGCTTTCTTGACGCGCGGTGCCCGAAGCAGAAGCAGTTCGCAAGTGCCGGTCGGCCGACTCCTGAGATTTTCAAATTGAATTTCAGACCGAAGTCTTCAATAAAGCTAAGTACCCCGTTCGGGAACCTTTTCTTGCCTCAGTCCGATGTCAGAAAAAGTTAACAATTGCATTTCTTGTGGGAAGCAAATACCTCATAAGGACTTTCATTCTTATTGTATTCCTTGCCTAGGCCCAGACCACGACATTACAGGTTGTCAGTTTTGTGCTAGGTTTAACAAACGAACTATTAAACATCGGTTTGATTTTGCCCGACATTATTTTGGTAGGAAATTTAATTATACCATGCCATCGGAGCAACCGACGACTGGAATGCATAAAAAACGCAAAGATAAGGACAGGCAGCCGAGACCCAAGCCAGACTCCGAGGCCTCTGCTAGGCCAGTCGCCGGTTCTCCGGTTTTCAGTGAGGTGCCTACGCAACCCCTGATGACTGCTGATTTAGAACCCCAGGCGGCATCCGATTCCCAAGCGGAGATTGCTAGGCCTCCACAACCTTTATCTTTAGGCCCTTCCGACTCCATGGCTGAAGGAGATTCCGGTGCAGTTGAAACGCCTTCAGTTGCAGAAGGTGTCTTCAGACCAACTACACTCACTATTAAATCCTATGCAAAGCTGAAAACTCATTTAAAAGCAAAGGAGACTGTACAGCAGTCTCCAGTACAAGGCCCCATGCCTAAGAAACAGATGCTTAAGATGGCTGAAGACTTAAATACCCTAATCAGGGGTTCCCATCCCCCTCCTGATAAAAGGCCTAGACAGGAGGAGGACTACGCTTCCTCTGACCAGGTTTCAATTTCCTCAGATTCTTCTGAGGAACAGGAATACTGTTTTCCCCCTTATGAAGACTCTGATGCTGAAGTGTCTATTCCTTCAGCATCTCCCCCAGAAGACTACTCTTTTGGGGAAACTTTATATACCATGAGGGAACATTTCCACTGGGAAGGCCAGGATTACTCTGATTGTAAGAAAAGGCTCCGAGAGTTCCTTTTACTACCCCAGCACAGACCACTTGCTATTCCACCCATGTTAGACATTGTGGATGATGTTTATTCAGAATCTAGCCTCAACCCAGATTCACTACCTCCTGCACCAACCAAACCAGACAGATACTACAGAGTCCCTGACTCACGCAAATTCCTATATAAAAGCCCTGTTGCTGACCCAGAAACCATTTCCCAGGGTCCCAAAGGGGTTAAGGCCTCTATTGCAAAACATCCTGTACCCTCTGACTCTGAAAGCGATTCTAGAGCACTAGACAGATGGGGAAAGAAAGTATATACCTCAGCTACTCTAGCTATGAGGGCCTTAAATTGCCAGTTTCACATGCTGAAATATCAACAATATTTGATGTCTCAATTAAACAAAAAATGATCACACATACAGAGCAGCCTGATTGCAAGGAAATGCAAGATTTGTTGCATGCAGCTGAACAAGTGGGAAAACATACTTTGCAATGTGGATTTGATTCATTGGAAGCTTCTTGTAGAGCAGCAGTGACAGGGTCTGTCATACATAGGCATGCTTGGTTAAAAGAACAAACTTTACTTGATCATGTTAAAGCAAAGTTATTGGATGCACCTTTACAGAAGGATGTTTTATTTGGTGTAAAAGCAGAAGAGGTTTTAAAGAAAATGGAGGATAAGGCAAAATCTATGCAGACGGTCAAGTATTTTTTACAGGTTCAACCCCCTCGTTTCAGCAGAAATTGGCCAACAAAAAACTGGTCCTTTCCAGCTTCTGACAGACCACAGAGGGGCAAATACAGACACCCAAGGGGCAGAGGTCAGTCACATGGCTCTTACAAGCCTCAACAATGGGGTGCCACAACCCAGAAAGGACGAGAAGACAGGTCTCAAACTATCAGAAGACAAACACAATGACTTACCCCTCAGAATGCCAAACAAATCCCTCTTGGCAGCTCCCTTGAGAGGAAAACTAGCACTTTTTGCAGACAACTGGCACATCATCACAAAAGACAAATGGGTACTAAATATTGTATCTCAAGGATACAGATTCCAATTTCACACTTTACCAAGGATAAAAGGAATGCCAAACCTGCCACCAAATCAATAGGCAGAGGCTCAAAAACAAATTACAGCTCTCATGGACATGAGAGCCATTCAACAGGTTCCTACACAGGAGCAAGGACAAGGATTTCTAGTTCCCTGAAAGGACAAAGCCTGGAGACCCATTCTGGACCTCTCAATTCTAAACACATATCTGGAAGTGCCCAAATTCAAGATGCTAACACTACAGCAACTTCTTCCCATGCTGGGCAAGAAGACTTGGCTAGTAATGTTGGACCTCAAGGAGGCATACCTGCATGTCCCTGTCAGACAAAATTGCAGAAGATACCTCCGATTTATAGCAGGTTCAACCCATTACCAATTCTCTGCACTGCCCTTTGGCTTATCTACTGCGCCCAGGGTCTTCACAAAATGCCTGGCACCAGTAATTGCATACTGCAGACAAAGGAATTCAAATATATCCATACCTGGACGACTGCCTTATTCAAGCAGAAAGCAAGGACATTCTCTTAAAGAATCTGGTGTTTGTCAAAAACCTATTAAGTTGGCTAGGGTACACAGTAAACGAAAAGAAGTCAAAACTAGTGCCCTCACAAGACATAATATTCCTGGGTGCCAGCTTAAATACAATGGCCCAGATGGCTTATCTCACACCAGACAAGCAAGGACACTGACTCAATACTTCAAAATGATGGCAACAAAGACCCAACTCCCTGCAAGAAAAATGCTGCAGGCCTTGGGATTCATGGCATCTTGCATACTACTAATACCATATGCAAAACTGCATATGAGGAAATTACAGTGGTACCTGAAAAGCGTATGGACTCATCACAGCCACAGCTTGGAAACAATAATACCACTCATTCCCTGCCTTCAACAGGAGTTTCTATGGTGGGCTCAGGCATGTCACCTCAACAAGGGTCAGCCTTTTACCTTACCCACAGCCAGGCAAACTATAACAACAGATGCATCGGATTATGTCTGGGGAGCACACATGGCAGGACCGTGTATTCAGGGCAAATGGTCTGCAGATCAAAGGCATCTACATATCAATCAAAAAGAGATGCTAGCTATACAAAATGCCCTAACAGCTTTCAAGGACCTCCTACATCCAGGACAACTCCTAATAAAGACGGACAACACCACAGTGATGTGTTACATAAACAAGCAAGGGGGCACACATTTCTACCCCCTATGCAGGCAAGCAATGGCCTTGTGGAACACAGCACTGACCTACCAAGTTCAACTACAAGCACAATTCCTGCCAGGAAAGAAAAACACATTGGCAGACGATGTAAGCAGAAACATCATAGATCTTTACGAGTGGAAACTAGATCCACAAGTATTCGCAATGATAACTCAAAAATGGGGGAGCCCAGACATAGATCTGTTTGCCTCCCCCCAAAACTACCAACTACGGACATTTTGCACAAGGACATACCACACACTAGCTTGGAAAGTGGACGCCCTCTCATTCAGTCGGAAAACATTGACAGTGTATGCCTTTCCTCCACTGCCTCTTCTGGCAAAGGTGCTGTTGAATGCCAGATTAGAGAGGCCACAAATGATACTCATTGCTCCAGACTGGCCACGCCAACACTGGTATCCAATTCTAAGGAACATGGCTCAAGGCCCACCATGGATTTTACCTCAAATTCCTCTCCTGCTCACTCAGCAAAACAATCAGGTTCTATACAGCCAGCTCAAGACCTTAAATCTGGCTGCATGGCAAATTACCTAAACAACCAGTCAACACTTCTCTCTAAAGCTGTTATGGATGTCATTCTGGAGGCTAGGAGGCCCAGCACCAGGAAAGCCTATTCAGACAAATGGAAAAGATTCTGCACCTGGAACCCGGCTAAAGGCCAAAATCCCCTTGTCCCAAATATTCCTCAGATTCTACAATATTTAACTGAGATGTTGCACAAAGGACTTTCCTTTTCATCTATTAAGTTCCACGCCTCCGCTATTTCAGCTCAATACAACACGGATCCTCCTATATTTTCACATCCATTACTAAGACAGTACCTCAGAGGGGCTAAGAACATAAGACCGCCCCGGAGAGCACCAACACCAACTTGGGATCTCAACTTTGATTTGGAAAAACTTACACTACCGCCCTTTGAACCAGCTTTTATAGCTGATTTACAGTTTTTATCATGGAAAACTGCCCTGCTGCTAGCAATAACTTCAGTACGAAGAGTCTCAGAGCTACAGGCCCTAATGGCAGTGGAGCCTTTCATCATTTTCCATTAAGACAGGGTCGCTTTACGAACTAACCTTTCCTTTATGCCAAAGGTGGTATCCAGTGTGGCCCTAAACCAAACCATTCATTTGCCCACCTTTTATCTAAACCCCCAGAACAAAGGGGAAAGGCTCCTACACTCTTTGGACATTCACAGGCAATTACGTTACTACTTGGATAAAACTAAGGCTTTCAGAAAATCTGTCCAGCTCTTTGTATCCTATTCTGCAAGATCACAAGGAAAGGCTATCTCAAAACAGACCATTTCAAAATGGATAGGACATTGTATCCGTTTCTGCTACACACACCATGGGAAACCTGTACCTGGTAAAATTAGGCCCCATTCCACCAGGGCTACAGCAACATCAACAGCCTTCCTCAGAGGGGTACCAACCAAGGATATTTTGGAGGCTGCAACTTGGAGTTCAGTGCACACCTTCACCAAGCACTTACCTCTATACTCTAAAACCAGAGCTGGCTTTGCCACTGCAGTTCTGCAGGGCCTACTAGCTTCTCCAAACCCTGTTTAGTTCCACCGCCCATCCTTAGCTTTGGGATTCAACCCAAGTGTGATGACTGCAGCAGTGTAACACGATGAACATAGTACAGTTTTGTACCTACCATAAATGTAGATGTTCGAGTGTTCACACTGCTGCAGTCCAGGTTACCCTCCCTCCATCCCCTCTGGCCTAGCTGAACTTTTCTATACCTTTCTATCCTGTACAACCTTTGTGGTGTATTTGCTTGTAACTGAAGGTATTCCTTTTATATGTTTTATTAGCAATATGCATTGCCTGCCTACTTGGGGGCACCTGACATCTGGGGCAAGAAAAACTGAAGAAAATTGCGTTGGATGCCTCTTTTATATACCCTGGCACACTGACGTCAGGGAAGAAGCGACAGCAAGCGATGCCGGACCAAGACTTTGGAACTCTGGCCGACTGCGGGACCGCCTGACGGCAGGATAACCCAAGTGTGATGACTGCAGCAGGGTGAACACTCGAACATCTACATTTATGGTAGGTACAAAACTGTACTTTTCCTCCTCCTATTGTATAACTTGTTTATGGCAGGGGTCCACCAGACTGGTTTCCTTTTCTTGGAGGAGTGAGTCTTGGTTTTGCTTGGGATAGCACGATCCCTGCATTTTTGTAGGTGCCCGTAGAATGCATTAGTAAAGGATTTTGCAGCTTGGACAGCATTATCCTTTAGCATTGGAGGCTTTGAAACTTTCCTCCTAGGTCTTAAGTAACGTGAAGTTTGCTTTTGAAAAGTTTTTCACGGTGGTTTCCTTGTCCAGGGGTGAGGGCAAAATGTGGATATCAAAAGTAATTTGTTTATGGTCAGATCTAACCAGCGAGGGGTTGACTTCCTGTGTGGAACACCGGTTGCCCATGTTGGTGATGACCAGGTCCAATATGTTGTCACCTCTGATGGGAGTGTTGACCAGTTGATCCAGGGCGTTTGAGTTTATAAATTCTAGGAAGTGTTGGGCAAGGGAGTTGGTACTTGAGTAGTTCTCCCAGTTAATGTTTAGGTAATTGAAATCACCCAATATTAGGGTGTTTGGTAGGACCTTTGTTTCCCAGTGTTTCCAGAAACACGGAATGGGAGTCCTGGGACATGGGTGATCTGTAGCAACTACAATCTGAATTGCAGTTTTGCCCGTTGTTAGTTGCACGTGGATGATCTCTGAAGCATCGTGCTGTCAACTTAACCTGGAGGTGTGGGTATCCTTGATGAATATGGATACGCCCCCACCTTTTGTATTTCTGTCCGGGTTCTGTGGCCAAAATGTATGGTATGAGTTGTAGCCTAGTAGTGCTGCGATGCTTTCTTGATCCTTAAACCAGGTTTCTGTTACTGCACAGATATCTATGTTCTCCATACTAAAGAGTGCCTCGGTTGCTTGAATTTTGAGGTTTAGACTTCTGGCATTGAGTAGCATTACCCTCAGTTTTTTGTTACTTGTGCTATTTATGTCGTTGGGTTTGTTTTTTGAGCCTTGCCTAAAAAGGCACTATGGGGGTGGCAAGAGCCTTGGCCAGTATTCAAAAGTCTAAGGGTGACAGGTGCAAGCCATCTCTAGCGAATCAGCGTGGCTTGTCGAGCATGTCATCCCAGGCGGACAGACACTGGATCCCCTGTGAATGACACCAGAAACTTAGCCAGTTGTTGAAATTGATAATTTTTTCTTTATACCGTGGTATCATTCTTGGTGAGGGCAGGATGCTACTCAGGGTCAGGGTCTACCAGCCTGGGCTACGTGATCAGAGAGCTCTTCCATGTCTCTTTTCATGTAGTCCAGGGAGGTACGGCTCAGGTCATTCACACCAACATGGACAATGACAGTAGTATTTGTACTTGTTCTGGAGTGACCTGAGTGCTTGTGTTATGTGGCAGATCCTGGCACCCGACAGGCAGCTAACAGTAACCTCCTTATTCAGCCTAGTGAGTGGGACGTCAGTTTGCTTGACTATAGAGTCACCTATTACTAGTATGTTGGGTATGTCGCTTTGCCTTAAGAGCTGTGTTTGCGTGGCACACTGGTTTTGTGAAGTATGTTTCATGGTTTGTGTTGGGGGTGGATGTTGCTTGAATGTCTGCTTTGGAGGTCTCTGTTGCTTTTGCAGAGTTTTATTTAGAGTCTCAGAGTATGTTTTCATGTATTTGTTTGTTTTTTGCCGGTGCTGGTTTAATGGGTCTATGTGAGACTGCTGGTGTGATGCAGGTATTTTTCCTTCTCCTCTTGCCTGTCTGATCCAGTCTTGGGTTGAGAGAGTTTAGCATCCAGTTTGGCTGTATAATTGCATCTCTCACATGTATTAGTGTTTGGTGGTAGGAGGAGAGGGTTGTCTGTGTGCATGAGGCAGTTGTAACATTGCCTGAAAATGCCCAGATTCACCAGTTGGACTGGAGAGTACACCTGAAACTGCCCTTTTTGACGTGCCTGGATAGGTACAGTGAACTTTTTTACTGAATGGCTGGTAAGGTCGAATAGAGAGCCTTGTCCTTCTGTACAGTGTAGGGGGGTTTAGTGCTAGGGTTTATAAGTGCTTTCTATGAGTTTTGAGCAAGTGCCGGGCAGTAGTGGGAATGGGAAGGTTTTGGCCAGGGTGGTCTTGGTGAAAGTGGTAAGAATGTTTCTGCAGAGGAGTCCTAGTTTTATATGTGTCTTCTTAATATTTTGTTGAATATGAAGGTTGAAGGTGAGTTTGTTATCAATAGTAGCAGTACTTGCATATTATCACAACCACATTCTGAACAAGATTAACTGCTCTTTTCCAAACCCTTCTCCTGCCAGAATGTGTGATATATAGGTCACCAAGGTTTGGAAATCAACTTGACATGTACATGTAAGAAATTACATGGTTGCTGCAGAAAAGAAAAGTAGGCACCACCTGTCATACTTTTCAAGTTTCCGAGCTATAACACGAAGGTTCTCAAATACAAAACCTTGCTATGACTAGCTTTTTCTCTTTATTTTAAAGCGTAATCAAGTAGTTCCATACATTATATAAACAGATGCACTTCAGGAGTAAGACAAAAAAATCGACATTAGTATGAGTGTCATTCTGAGTACTTGTAAATAAGGTGTTTAAGTGGTCTGCACGATTCACATCCCAGATGTTGATGACTTCAGCTTCTGCTTATGCCAACCTACTGGCAATGTTACCGTGCAGAATTTTACTTGCATGACACAGCATCATGAAGTTCAAATGTTCTACACTACTTTAATTCCTCAGTGGTTTACATGGCAAAGATGCAAAGTCAAAGAAATACAAGAAAAAAGGGACATTTAATGCGTACACCATGACCCCTTGGGATGTGTGTCCCCATGGAAATGCCGACAGACATCCGTTAAAGAAGCATTTCAAAAATGCCCCTTTTCAATGCTCTGCTCTTAATATTTGTATTGAAATGTTTTATAATATAGATTTGAATGTTTTGGGACCTTGAAATGTTCTGGCCATGCTAAAACTGGCCTGTGAATACAGACTTCAAATGTGATTGCGATAATACGCAAGTACCATAGTATGCTGTACTATTTCTAAGATGGTTTGGCAGCTGCAAGAATATTAAATTGGTCTGGGCTTAGGATGGTGTTTTTGGGTGGGAGACTATCATTTTTGGGATTTAGAAAGAGTTGGGACTTTGTGATCCATGCTTCAGTTGCTGTGAATGATTGTTGGGTTTTGGTTTGCAGTTCTTGGTGAGTACGGGAGGTGCAGATTAAGGTTGAGTCATCTGTGTATTGAATTAATTAATGTTGCTGGGGAAGAGGAGGTGCATAGATTATTGGTGAATGTGTTGAAAAGTAGGGGTCCTAAGATGGACCCTTCAGAGACTCCTGTGGAGTTTTGTAGGAAGGGAGGAGAGTTGGTAAGACCATTTCACAGCTTGCCTTGAGTCATGTTAAGTAACTTTGGAACCACTGAAGTGTGGTTGTGGGGCATCCTATTGTGGAAAGAGTCTAGTAGTAGAGTGTGTGATATTGTGTCGAAGGCTTTTGAGAGGTCCAGGAATATTGCAGATAGTAAGTATCCTTTATCCCTGGCCAGGCTAACTGTGTTTGTTTATGAAGGATAGTAATACAGTGTTTGTGCTATGGTCAGGCCTAAAGTCGTGCTGACTTTGAGTGAGGAGATTGTTTTGGGGTACATATTTCATTAATTGTTGGCGAGTACACCGTTCCATGATTTTGGATAATGGGGATAAAATTGATATTGGGTGGTAGTTGGACATTTCTGTGGGGTGTCCTCCTTTATGGATTGGTGTTGTTTGTGACATTTTCCATATTTTTGGGACTGTACCTTCTGAAAGTGATCTGTTAATTAAGATACTTACTGGATACGCAGCTGAGTCAGCTGTGAGTTTTGTGTGTTGGAATGAGAGGTTGTCAGCTGATGCGGAGCCGGGTTGTAGCTTGAGCAGTAGCTTTCGAATTGTAGAGGTGGGTAAGGGCTGAAAGGAAAAGGTATTATTGGGGTTATTTTGTTTGTAGTTAGTATAGTTGTGGGCTTGGTCTGTAGTAGGAGGAGTTGAGTTATTTAGCTTTGAGTCTAAGTTTGGGTTGGGGTGTCCTGAGTTAATTTTGCAGGAGAGTATATCTGATATGGATTTTATGAAGTATTTGTTGAGTTATTCTGCTGTTTGTTTTTTTTTTTTTTTGGGGGGGGGGACATTTTGTGAAGGGAAGGGGGAGTATTTGGTGAAGGGAAGTTATCCTTGTCAGCTCCTGGGTTGAGAAGGGTAGTTAGAGTGCCAGACTTTTTTGGGGTTGCGTTTGTGTTGTGGCTGGAGGTTTGAAAAGTAAGTTTCCTTACATTTGTTCACTAGTTTAACTTTGTTGTGTACTGTTTTAAAAGCTTGGAGATTTTGCAGGGTTCTGTTATTTTTCCGTTGTTCCCAAGCTATGTCTCTTCTTTCATGAGGTATAGGCAACTAGTGGTCAACCATGGGGTTTTTGTTTTCCTTATTTTTTTTTTCTTGTTCGTATAGGGACAAGGCTATATATTGAAATATTGTACGGCATCATTGAGAGGTAATATTTTTAAGGGTGTCCAGGTAATACTATATATTATATTATTGAGGGTTTGTTGGTAAAGTCTAGTAGTATTTCTGACTGTTTTTACAGTGTGTTTGCTAGGAGGGTGGGTGGTGGCTTTGATGGCAAAAGCTGGGAGATGGTTGCTTATCGAGACTGAGTGTACCTGAGAAGGAGAAGTTAGAGGGGTGAGATACATGAATGAATCCAGTCTAAGGTAGAGTGGGTAGTGAAGTCTTTGAACCTAGTCGGGTTGGTGATTAGTTGTTTGAAACCATACAGGTTAATACTTGTCTTGGGGGAGTTTGCAGTGGCATAATGTTTATGTCCTCTAGGATAACTGTTTCGACCTTGATTTCAGTAGTCCAGGATAGTATGTCTTCCAGGACTGGAATGTTGTTTCCGGGAGGGATGTAAACTATGATGATAATGCAGATGCTTTTAGTTAAGTTTTAGAAAGGTTATAACTTGGCATTTTGGAATTTTGGTATATTGTAGAGGTATAGAGTTAGATTGAGTAGGGAGGGATAGACTAGGGCTGTTCCTCCACCTTTCTTTTTTGCTCTGTCTGGTCTGTATATTGTGAAGTTGGGAGGTATATTTTCAGTATCTTTTATGTTTGCATTTAGCCAGGCTTCTGTCAGGGCTAATATATATGGTTTATTTTGTTCTATCCAACCATGTAAGGAGGATATTTTATTGGATATGCTTCTTAGGGTGATGGTAAATAGGCTTGGATTTTTTAAAGTTTGTATGTTTTGGTCTGGGTTTGGTATATGTCGCCACTCTGTAGTAGTTTGTGAATTAGATAAGAATATAATGGGTTTTACTTGGTTTTGAGTTTGTGATTTAGGGCAAAGAAGTGGGGTCTGGTGGTAGAATTGTTTTTTATTTTGGTGTTGGAGTTGTATAGGAAGGGGTGGTAAAATAGTTGGGGAGAAATATTTGAGTAGTGGCTTTCTTTTTGGGATATGTTGCTGGGGGTGTTGTTGTAGAATAGTTGGCTGTGACTGATTTATTTGTGAGGTCTGTAGCTAAACTTAAGATAGTGCTGTGAATAGGATGGAGGATGAGAGTAAATGTTTATGTGAGAAATAGTACATGGTGTTGTGTGGGAGGGTTGTTATGGTCTAGCTGTGTTTGATTGGTTTAAGTTTATCCTATGGGGAATGGGTAGATTTGGGATTGTGCGGTTAATCAGGTAGGAGGTAGTCTTGATTGTTTGGGAGTTGATTGTGGGTGGGGTGTAGATAACTATAAGTTTGTGGATATTGGGAATGGGTGGGAGTGGGGGTAGGGTGCATAGCGGAGTGAGCCCAAGTGGAGCAAAGGAGAACAGAGAGGGATGACCCTCGAGGCAGACTGTGCTGAGAAATTCCAGAAACTGTGTGTGTATCACGCCACAGGTTTGATCCAGTATCAGTAAATTGTCAGTACTAGGGGTTCACCAAATAGTTGAATATAGCATTTGCTTTAGGGTTTTATATACTTGTTTAGGCAGTGGGTTACCTTGCAATAATTAACAGCAGAAATATGTTTCAGGGATTTATTTTTAGCCATGCACAAGTAATTCAAAAAACATTCGCTTTAAAGTAGGAGATTGGGGGGTATCCTAGTTATGGTGTTCCTGTTGGTGCGTGCACTACAGCCTTTTTATGATTTAAAATAGTTCTAGTTCAATTTGTTTCTTTACTTTAATGGATGTAATTGAATTGTAAAGTACAGAGATGAACAATGCTTTCTTTATTATCAGCTGTCAGCTTGAGTTGTGATCCTCTGCTAAGGTAAGAGTATAAGCAAACCAAACCAGGGGGTAATGCTCATGATGTTGCTGAGATTAGATAGACTGTAAAAGACAGATTCAAATATGGGAGTTAAATGTTATTCACATGGAGGGTTATAGTTAATTTATAAGTGTTCAACTACAGATTACTGAGATTAAAGTGATGTAGGGGACAGTAGAAGGGGGACAGAAAAATACCAACTCAAAATGTTTTTGTTATAAGTGGAATTCCCTGATTGGTGGGCCCAAAAGAAACCTAGGCAAAAAATCTGCATAGATTCACTATGGTCAGCTAAGCAGAAGGCCATGGGGTCTTATCATTAAGCAAACTATAGAATAAGATGGAAGTAAATAAGTAAGATGAACAAAGAAAGCAGATATTAAAAACAGCAAATACAAATGGACTGTAGTATGATTTTCGGAATGTAGTTGTAACCGCAGACAATAGCGTCTTCGCATGCATAGTCATAGAAGGTATCATTACAGTTATTAAACGGTAACAAACAGAGCTGTATTGCTTGTAAGCACATACCAAGTATCCAGAATTCAAACCCTTTGAAAAGTAGCTGTTCGACCTATTTCAGATAGTGCAGGTAAGCTGTGTGGGTCATCGTATAACCATAGATGCTATCTAGCATGACTGCTGTTGGACAAATGATAAATATAGTAAGATAATTCAAACAGTTTCTTAGAATGTGGACATTACTGCTGAAAAACAGAGTTTAGAATAGAAGAAATTAGATCTTACACACTTACTCAGCTGGCACACTACCCACGAGGCACTCAGGAGCAGCTTAGTTCAAAGTTGGATGGTGCCCTTACTCTCTTGTAAAATAAATAAGCTCTGATTCAGATGCTTGGGGGGGGGGGGGGCAACCAAGGAGAACCGAGGGTAGAATAATATGAGATCAGATTTACTGGGTAGTGACCCTCGAGGCAGACTGTATCAGTATGGGTATCACTCTACAGGTTGTCAGCATCAATAAATTATCAATACTAGGGGTTCACCAAATACTTGCATATAGCATTTGGTTTAGGGGATATATGCTTGGTTTAGGCAGCGGGTTACCTTCGCATTAGTTAACAACAGAAGTATGTTTTAGTGATTTATTTTTTCCCCTGAGCAAGTAATTCAAAAACCATTCACTTTAAAGTGGGAGATTTGGGGGGGGTATCGTAGTTATGGAGATTTGGGGGGGGGGGTGTATCGTAGTTATGGCGTTCCCGTTGGTATGAGCTACAGCCTTTTTATGATTAAAATAGCTGTAGTTTAAAGTACAGTGACATACAATACTTTCTTTATTATCAGTTGTTCGCTTGAGTTGCGATCCTCTGCTATGGTAAGAGTGTAAGGAAACCAAACCAGGGGGGTAGCTCTTGCAATGTTGCAGAGATTTGATGGAACGTCTGGCGGACTACCTATGGGATGCCGAGGAGCAGCGGCATAAGTAAGTGTGAAGAATGTGGTTTAACCAGGTGAGCACAGGCAAACCTACAAGTTAAGGAGATATTCCATTTGTTTAGTTTTGAAGGCGAGTGTGGGTTGTCTCTTGGAGGTAGTTGGTAGGGAGTAGAAGTGCAGGAGTGGTATAGAGAGTCTCCAAAACTATTCTTTGATTTGTGGACAGTTTAATGGTTTGTGTCCATAGATCAAAGACGTCAAGGTTTTGGGGGGGGGGGTGTACCATTATAGCGGTGTTCAGAGAAGGACATTTATCTGGAAAATAGAATGTGCGATGTGTAACTTTTAGTTATGTGAGAGTTAATGTTTTTTAAAATTGTAAGCACGTTTGGCAATTTTCTTTTGAGGTTTGTAGAGAATACCTAATGAGATTTTTTTTTATGACCTTTTTGTATGTGCATGTCAAATTCTAAGGTAATGTATAACAACACCTAATAGTTTTGTATTGGATACTACCTGTATTTTAATATTTTGAGAGGAGAGGCTTGAGAATGCAGTTTTGTCATCCAGTGTAAATCTTAAGGGGTGAAGAACATTAGTTTATTTTTATTTGGAATAAGAAGAGATAAGATTGGATGAGCCAGGTTTCTGTGGAGGTGAAAGACTCTTAACAGACTGTAAAAGAGGTACAGTGGGGCAGTACAGCCAAGAGAAGAATTGGACAAAAGTGGCATGGGATGAGATGGTCTATAGAATATTTATGAAGAGATTAAAAATTAGAGGACCCAGGATTGAGCCTTGAGGGGCTCTTCTGGTCACTAACAGAGAAGAGGAAAAGGCTGTGTGCTGTTTTACTCAATCTTTGATTTGTTAGATCATTAGAGAATCAGTTGAGACATAGTGGAAAAACCCAGAGAGGCAAGTGCTTGGAGTAATTTAGTGTGAGATACAGCATGAAATACCTTCGAGAGATTAAGGAAGAAATCCGAGCCATATTTGTTTTCATTTTTACCATTGCGAATGGAATTGAGGAAGGACAGTAAGGTAGTGGTTGTGCTGTGAATAGCATGAAATCCACTCTGTGTAGGTGGTAGAAAGTTATTGTTGATGTATTTAATGAACTAGTTGTAGGTACATCTTTTCAAGACTTTGGAAAAGAGGTGCTAGTATAGCAGTGGGATGATAGCTTGACAGGTCAGTTGACTTGACACCTTTATGCAGTGGTATGATGCATGTTTGTTTCTAAAGTTTGGGGACAGTAACTACTGACATACTGTTTATCTGAAGGAGATAGGGTAAGAGGGGCTTTGTTGCAAGTTTTAAGTAGCCTCTTGGTAGATTTTCTGCAGCCAGAGTAACAGATTTGAGTTTGCTGAGGAGTTTTTGAATTTTTAGTTGGGACTAGGAGACATTGGAATGTGGAGGGAGTGGGGAAGGATGCTTGCAATGGTTTGCTTGGATGACTGGTGTGATATGTTGGGAGAGGGATGGTATCTGTAAAGTGAAGGAGTCTTGAATTTAGAAGCTATTCCTTGATCAGAGGGAAAGAGGGGGATCGGAGTTATGCTGAGATGCTTTTCTTGGATGAATGAGATTATTGATGGTAGCCCAAAATGTTTTGGGATTGGTGACTTGGGATTGTTGTAGAGAGGTATAGATGTTTATTAGTTCTGATAAGTTTTTTAGTTGTCTGTAGGGAAGTACAGTTTCTGTTACCAATTTTTTATGTTGTGTCTCTCTCTGACATACGAGTTATTTGTTTCTGGTTTTGGCGAGGGTGCCAAATTGGATTTCCTCTGATGGTAGCATGAGTGTTGAAACTTTCAACACCCTACTTTTCCATATTCTCAATAGCTTGATTGAGGAAGGAATTTTAATGGGATCTAGTTGCATACTGTTAGAGATGAGATGAAAGTATTCCTGTCAAGGTTTTGCAAATTTTTAACATGTATATTTTGAATTTTTTTTTGTATGTTGCGTTACAAATATACTTAGTATGTCTAGGAGAGTACCAGCTTCTATTATGTTGTCAGGATGATCGAGAGTACAAATTGTTTTGAGGATTTGTTGCATCTTGTGAGAGACTAGAACAAAAATGAATAAGTTTACTGGATTATGGGAAGGTTTTGGACATTATTATATCATTTACTATTAAAGTCCCCTAGGGTGTTTTGAGGGAAATAGTTTGTTACCCATGAATATGTCTTCTATAGCATTGTTATTGTATAAGGAGCAGAGTGTAGCAGGATGATCACAAAGACTTGTGATTTATTAATGTGCACAAGACTGACAAGTATTTCTGTAATCGGGATAGTTGGAATTTCATATGGCTACAGTAGGATGTTGGTTCAAGTTGGAATAAATTAAAGCTTTTGTACCAGTTATACCTCTAAAGTCAGTATTTGTGTATGCTTAGCATAGCCCACAGATAATGGTGGCATATGCATAATTCACCTCTATACATTGCATCTCTTTCTCTGTACCAAAACCTTAGTTTATTGTGTACAGCTGTTCTATATTCCTGTTTGATATGTATGGTTTCTTATTGTATTTGATGTCGGTACTTTGAGTATGTTGTAGTTGTGTACAGTAGGGCTTTCCTTCCTAGACCTCCATTAAAGGGGCTATAACAAATCCACCTTTCCTCAGTAAACCTGTACAGTTAATAGTCTGACTACATCTGTACACATCGCATTCACTCTGCAAGTTCATTTTACCATTTTTGTTTCTTACAAGTCAACTGATCCAAAATATTAGAGGGACTAGCCTATTTAGTGTGTATTCTTCACTTTCTGAAGAAAATGAAAGTAAAGCACTCCTGCAATTGGCTATAAATACTGAACTGCTTGCAGTACTGTATCCTACAGTTTCTGATACAAAAAGCATGTTTTTTTTTTTTTTTGCCCTTTGTTTTGTATCTTGACAGCTTGCCATCTATAGAGACTAGTGCTCCTCATTTACTGTGTCTACCTACCCCTCCTGATCTCCTATCTCTTAACTATGGATTGGGGCTGGCAAGGAGATCAAGGTGTCCTGGGTCAACGTCATACTGTTACTGTAGGAGTGTTTTTTCCCCTCCATTATTGTCCCTGGCCCTGCATGTGGACTTTCCTACTCTGTGGGTGGGATATGCAGTGGGTGGTCCTCTCCAAAATGATCCTCCATTTTTCAAGGAGCTGATGTTGGCAAGCCACATCACCCACCCTTAGCTTTTTATGGTTGTTTCCAAGCCTTTGCTTGAGAAATTTGACCACTTTGTGCACTTGAAGCACATACCTCCCTTACAGGATGGCATGCCTGTCCTCCCCTACTAGGGGAGCCACTGACTGAACTTCAGTCTCCTAGGTCTTGGTCAGAGCTTTGTCTGTGTGCTGTGACACTGGCTGAGTGCATAAAGTTTATTTTGGTGATGAGGTTGGCCCCCTAAAACTGCTATCATGAAACGGTGAACCTCACTGCCTAAATTGATGTACAGATTACCATATTTCCATTGTAAATTCATCAGTAGGAGTTTCTTGCTTCTTAGACAAGTTATCAGCTGGGTCTTACAGGTGAAAAACTTCAGGTAGTTTAAACATAAGTGATGATACAGTAATCAAGCAACAGTAGAAGTAAGAAGCTGCTCTTTTACAGAAGCAAGTTATTTTGGTTACCCAGAATGCTTTGCAGGCATTATCATTGTCCAATACTTCCACAAGGAGATGTCCTATTCCCGTAAATACCACCTACCTTAGGTAATAGTAGTATGAGATCACTAAACATATTTTTTTTTCAAACCATGAACTACAGACAGAATATAACCTGGGGAAACACAGGAGACAAAAATGGGCTAAAACCTTAACTTTTATACTACTACTAAAAGACTTAGTTGCCTGTGCTTCCCATTTTTCAAGGAATACAAATACCTGACTTTAGTCAATTTAAATATCATTCCATTAATTACTTATTAAAGAGATTCATCCTTTATCAGTTCAATAAAGTGCTAGTTCTTAAAATGGTACGGATTAAATTTGTGTGTGCAAAAACTGTACCACTTCTTGCGTATAATCTGTGTATCAGTGTGTGCAAAAACTGGGATACTGTACAGAAGATGTCAGTATGTGTTTTACTAATAGTTGTTGCACACCTAAAATGGTTAAAAGTAGAGCAGGGATTTGGAAGACTGCTCTTCTGAAGTAGACATCTTTACTATATACCAAAATTAGACAAGGCAGCTTCCTTCTCTGAAATTTCCAAATGGGAGCAGCCAGCAATCCTTCACATGATGATAATCCTGGGACCCTGTGGAGACATAAGAAACCATACGTTCTTTTCACATAAGTAGAAATCAAAACCAGGTTCGGCAAGGCCCTGTAAGTAGGGAGAAGAATGTTTTACCTGCAGTTGGCAGCAAATGCCAGCTGGTGTTTATCTTGAAGCAAAGAATAATGTAACAAGAATTAGAGTTATTGGCCAGTAATCCTGCTATGAAATTGTGCAGCCTCTGTAGATGCACCAGATTGCCATCTGACCAGCTGCAGTAAATGTCTCTGCAGTAGTCCACTCTAGACTGTACCACTGCATGGATCACAGTAGGTAGACCTGAGGAGCAAATAAACTTCTTGATTTGGGAAATCAGTTGGAAGTAGGAAGTCTTAGCATCAACCAACACTTGATTTTTCCATGTCAGACTGCAGTTTCTTCACACAGAAGGTGGAAAATGTATAAACAGTGAGGTAGGCTGGGTCACACAGTCTACTCACCAAAGGGCTCAAGCCAGATGTTTGATAAAGCAAACATCTTCCTGTACCTGTAAAGATCTAGGACTTCTTTCTCTCTAGTAATCAGAATGAGCATCCAGTCTAATATTTTTTTTTCTTGAGTAGGCTTGTCCTTCGTCAGTAGTTTTTCAGTCATCTTCCTAGTCTGTACATTGCACAAAGGTCATGATCAAACCATAGCTACGCCAGGGCTACTATGTCTAGAACATGCGTTAAAGCCCTATTAGAGACTATGACGACTACTTCTGGATCCTCAGCACTGCTGTCGCTTGGGAACTGGTTTAGAATGCCAGCAGTGTTACAGAGATCCCTGTAATGGACCAGCTTTGTCATGGGTGACATAATTGATGGCCAGTTTTGAAATGAACCAGGTAATGGAAATAGCAGCTCATTTTGTAGAAGTTCTGTTGCTCGCCACTGTATCTGTGATTGTTCAGAATGTTATCACAACATTATCAGGCAGATGCCCTGCCTGCCTTTAATATTAACAGTTATTAGACTAGTGTTAGAATACATCCTACTTTGATTGTAGGATAATAATTGTGTCAGATATGTAACCTGCTTCCCTCCCTCATTGGCATTATCTTCAAGTATTATATCAGAGGAGGACATACTGCCATTAGGAATGTGTTCCTCTTCTCAGCAGTTGTATTGACTAGAATGGTACCAAAGCTGTAGAGTTACAATGTTGTACTAGTCATTCATAGCATAGTACCGCCTTGGACAAGAATGATTTAACACAGTATGCAGATGGATTTTTAGGTCCGTATGTTAAAGTGCTGCCAGAGTTATTCTTCCATCAAGGAGCAGCTTGCATTTCTTTGGACATCTGAAGTTGTAGTAAAGTGTGACACAGACGGTATGGCAAAGAATATTTGCAGCCGTGGAAATGGGAGTTTCACTGTATTTCTGCATTATTGGTGAATGTAAAAAATAAAATGTCAGCCCAACATAGACGCGTATGTTCACTATTTTGTAATGCTGCATTTGCATAACATTTAAGATTCTACTTTCACTTTTTACTAATCTGCATTTATCCCACAGCTGTAAATCTGTAAATAGCAGCATGTGAAAATTGCAAAAGTTAGTACGCACAAGCAGTACATATAAAGAATCATTTTTCCGTGGCTCTGAACACACATCCCTGTGAAAGTAGAAGTTCCGAAATTTATATTGTATCCATCCATCTATTTTCATGCCATATTTCATCCAGTTAAGGCATAAGGGAAGGAAACTATCCCAGTAGTTGTACAGAAAAAATGGAGCTCTCTGAGCTCTGTATCACAGGACGCACTCGGACACATATCCACAGTAATATGTAAGGGAAGTGCAATATCATCAGGCAACCTGCAAGTGTGTTTACAATGTATGGGAGGAAACTATTGACCTCAACAGAAACTGGTGTGGGAATGGGGTGATTGTGTAAACCCCTCATATAGGGCACTCCAGCTGAGAATCGGATGGGATGAAAGTCCTAGCACTATGAGACAGCTCTGGCAACAGAATTGTGGAGGTGAAAACTGAACCCTAAACAAACCGAACAAGCTTTATTAAATGCCAGTAACTGGACCAATAATTCAGTATAATTTTTTTTATTTGCAGACTGTGTGAGAACTGTATAGTTAAATACATGCATTATTTTCTCAAAGTTGCAAAACTACAGAATTAGCTGTTTTTGAGATTTTAAAGCCAGAGTCTGTAAATTCTGAAGAAGTGTGAGGTTCAACACTTAGTTGCTAAAAGTCCAACTGTTACTTTCCATTTAATGCAGTTCCATGATAACCCAGTCACACTTGGCACTAATTTAACTTTGAGTTTCTGTCTGTTTTGACTTTATGTTCCTCTCTCTCTTTTTTTTTTTTTTTTTTTCTTTCCGTCTCTCTATCCATCTCTCTCTCTCATGCTTTGACACTGTACAGGGTAAATACAGGATAGCTTTTGTTACTTCTAATGATCTAACATATTCCATGTACAGATGTGAATCACAGAACATATAAGTTGCGAGCCTCTGCCTACATACTGCATACTACTTTAAAGATAAAACTCCAGCCCATATACACAACTGAATGCAGGGAGTTTTTTTATTTCTGTTTCTACTGGTTAGTTAGTTTTTTGTTTATATATTTACTGGGGTAGTACAATGATGAAAACTGACCATTTACAGATGCAGCCCGGATAAAATACAGTATATTTCACAAGATGAATAATAGCCATTCATAGCAAATGCAAGATGTAGAACTGTATGCATGTTTCACAGAAAGAACAAACATTACAGAAAACATAGGTATAAAAGAAATTCACATCAGCAAAGTTAGAGTTGTTGTGTCTTTCGGCTTTTCCTGGTTAGGGGTCGCCACAGCGAAACTCCGGTCCGCTAATGATTGGCAGTAGATTTTTACGTGCCGAGTTGCCAACCCTGACTCACAACCTTCAACGAAGGTATGCCCATTCACGTGTCTTTTGTGTGGAGACATGCTTTAGCTGAGAATCGAACAGGACAACGTCTTACTGTGAAAAGTTAGAGTAGTTACAATAAATGAACAATCTGATGGCAGGGTATTGCTACATTAATACTCTGCATCCTACCCTCAAGTCATGAGTCACCCAGAACATGCAAATTGTTAGCCCTTCCTTAACAAGGGTACTACATACTGTGCTGAAGATAAAACTCCAACTCGTACAGTAGTGTGAATGCTGGAAGGCTTTAGTTACTCCTGTTGATTTAACTCCTCTTTTCCATGGTTATGAAATACTGAGAACATGGAAGTTGCAGATCTTTCTGTAAAAGAGCATTACATACAGTTTTAAAGCTAAACCCCACAAAAATATATTGTGGGTGCAGATTTATATAGACATTGAATTCATTCCAGTTTATTTTTCCTAGACTTCTACTGGTGTTCTTGTGGTCTCTGTATTAATTTTTCTTTCTTATTCCTCCTGTATACGTGGTTATTTGTTATCGATTTTACTTCAGTAGATTTATTGCATTCCTGCAGAACACTGACCCTTTCTTGAGTTCATGCTTTACTTCCCTGATGTTATGTTTACATTCAGTGTTCTACAGCATCCCACAGGAATTTCTTTACATAGTAGTTTTGTGATATATTTCCATAGTACAGCACATATGTACAAATACTAAAGCTTCAGGGACTTTTTAAACAACATCAAGCTATTCATATGTTGTGCTTCACTGCTAGCCTACTTGAATCCACTGCTGTGCATATGTTTGCACCGATTGGCTGTTGGCTGCTAATCCTTATTTATGGCTGTTTTTTCTTCCTTCCACCTCCATCACACCCATCACTACCTTTATATTTACTAAATTAAAGGAGTTTAAGTGTTGCATTTTAATAACACTACTGAGAAAACACAAATACAACTTATTTACTTCATCTCTGAAAAATAGGTTCATAGGTGATTACTAGACTAATGCCCCAAATGGTACTTTTTTAAGTCTAGCCGTGCTTTCCAAGAGTCAAACCTTGTACCGTGTGTCTTTGAGGTAAAATTAGCTGTCATGGCAACCAGCTACCTAAAAATTGGTTGCTTTATCTTTGTTAAACATATTTAGTTTAGATATAGCTCTGAAGTTTTATTCCATAGTAAATTACTTATTTTGATAATTCTTATCAACCTGTCATGACTAACCCTTGCTGTGGGGAAAAGAAGTCTGCCTGATACAATTACAAATATGACAACCACATTTTAAATCCGTACTAATTCTTTAAAAGTCTTTTTAAGTGGCCAGAGTTCTGTTTTTTTTCTACATATTCAATAAAAACACAGTCACACTGTCTCTTTACATCATCTCAGATCCTGATTATGCCAAATATTTATGCAACAGTAAACTTGATAGCATAAACTGGGCACCCGATTTTAACAAAACAGACCAACCACAGCCTGCCCCACTTTCTGTAATATCCTGACTCCAGTCCAAAACAGAGTCTTCTTATTAGAACACAACATCAAGACAGTTAGGCTGTGGTGATTGTGAAATGACTTGAAGCAGCAAAGTCATCTTTATGATGTAGCTGGTCTGAGCTAAAGCAAGACCCTGATAAATCCAGTGTATGTGCATATGTGTGTTTAAGTGGTGTTTGAAGGTTTCTACAGTTTTTGATATTACAAAACATTTTCAGTTGGGGAAACCTCAAAACATTCTTAACATCAAGTGGCAAGTCTTGCCTATATCATAAAACACTTGAACAAAGCAATTTTCTACTAGCATAGTTAGTTTTATGAAGACCTGAAAAACTTGCCCTCTGAATTTTTCATTCCCACTAATACTTGCAATCTGTACCTCCCATTTTATGATGACCCACTTTATCTTTTGCAGGGTGGAAGGGGTGCCAGACCCTGTCCTGGCAGCCAGTGGCAACAATGCTTTGAAGCCTGTTCTGGAGAGGAGGTTAGTCTGTCACAAGAATGTACATTCACTTACATGTAACTTGCACACTTATGGGGAGGTTTCAAGATCATCAGTCAGCCTATTGTATGTCTTTAGAATGTGGGAAGAAACTGGAGCACTTGGAGAATAAAAGCATGTGAACATGGTGAGGGCTTACAAACTCTAAGAAATTCATTCCAATCAAGAACTGAACTGCCAAAGATCTTGCTGCGAGGTGACAACCCAAATTCAATGTGCCATTCTGCTGCTCCTCCCACTAAATACATTTTTCCATTCTGCTTTAAAGCTATCAAACAGAAAACTTATTTTTTTTTACCACTGTTAAGCAAAACTTTGTTCACAACCAAGTAATAAATATCCTTACTGATAAACAACATGGCTTCCATTCCAAATATAATACCACTATAGCTATCTGTACATTAACCAATCAAATATACACAAGTGTGGAACAAGGAGTCCTAACAGATGTCTTTGTAGGCGTAAAGTGCACCTTTGACAGTGTTGGCTACAATTTTCCATCCCAAAAATTATGGGATACAGACTTCACTGAAAATGGTCTGCATTGGTTCATAAACTATCCAACAAAACTTTTCAAGTTACTGCTAGAGAACACATCAGTCAGGAGTTTTCTTTTAAAAGGTGCTCTACAAGATTGTTTTAACTAGTAAAGAAAAACAACTAGTCAAGTGCAATTTCCCTTGAAACCTGCATGAAATCTAGTGCATTTTGCATGCTGATGATCTCTTCATCACTAAATACCACAATTTTTTTCTCTCCTGTATAGGAAGTACTTCAAAATGACTTCACTCTAATCTTAAACTGGTTGTCTACTAACAGTCTATCTAAACTCTACCAAAGCAATCTCAGTGACACTGGGAACTCCTCAGAGTTTTTTTCTGTGCAAAATTATTGTGTAAGGATCCACATGAAATTCCCCTACTTTTGTCTGACTTTAGACCAAAGTCTTAATCCTCTCATTTACATGCAGAAAACTAATTGGAGAATGTATTAAACCAACTCAAAGTTGCTTACAAAAATCTCTCATCAGTTGACCACTAAATCCAGACAAGTTTATAGCTATCAGTGTTCTAATTAGTAGGTTATTGTTTGGTTATTTTCACATGAAACATATCTCATAATACAGTTTCCTTCTAGTCTGTGAAAACAAGATGCTTTGCTTTCTGTCCATCTCCCCTAGAACATCATTGTTTAACTCCATAAAACCAGTTGTATCAGTCAGTTCAAAGAATACTCATTTGCTGAATTCTGTGATAACTATTGCCCACCACTTAGAAATAGATTGTCAATGAAATGCACTGCATGTACTTTGCATAGCCATGAATTCACCTTGCTACAAAAAAGGAACTTTTAGCTATTAGCAGGGGAGTTTTATTTTTCAAAAACTTTTTTGGAATCCCTTGCTTCAAAACCACTGAAAAATAAGCAGAATTACTATTCCTGAGAAAGCAGCTCCAAGTACATCTTAATGTTTGTGTCTTTCAGCTTTTCCCGGTTAGGGGTCGCCACAGCGGAACTCCAGTCCGCTAATGATTGGCAGTAGATTTTTACGTGCTGGCTTGCCGGGCCTAATGCATAGACTTCAACGAAGGAACGCCCATGATTAGTATAAATGCTGTTGCCTTTGAGACTATGGCAAAGGTAAAGGTAACCATAAAGCTTTGTGGTCTGTATTCTCTTCTATTACTAAATAATGGGTTAAACACGTTAAAACCTGGACCTTTTTAAATAATCTGTCATGAATATGACTTTGATGCTAAAGCAATATGTTGTCATGTTGATTGTCTTGCATTAATTATAATTTATGTAATTACTCTGTTTTATGTGTTTCTCTTGTGTTGATTGCTTCATGTTTGAGTTGGGCAAGAGCTGGATCATGCTGCCCTTATGGGGTGCCATATCTGTTAGGAGGAACACTGGCACTTTCAGTACTGAACACTGTGGTAGGCTAGAATGGTATCAAAGTATTACATATTACACTAAAAGGAACAGAATGCCAGTCAGGATAATGCTGTAGCCAACTGTCTATCCAGCGAGATTGCTATGGGATAGGATGGTACAGCATCACTACATAATTCATTTTATTGTACTACAGCTGTCAGACAGAGTACCTTTTATCTGTGATATTGTTATTGGCAAGAATTGTACTGCAGCTGTCAAGCATATACTCTCCTTGTCAGTAGTCTTGTAGATCAGAATGGTGCCAGGACGTTGTATGATACCATTAGGGAATAGCACATGTCAAACTAATACAGTTCTCCTTAACTGCTGAGTTGCTGTAGTACAGTGTGTTGCCACAGGTATATCCTCCAGGGAGTACCAAAGCTGCCACCCTGATGTACTGCTTGTCAACAGTGCCAGTGAGACAGCTGTAGGACAGTATAAGGCCATAGCACCACATTCTTTCATTTAGGAGCAGCATTGCTGTGAGTCAGAGGACAGCTGCGGTGGTGGTGCTGTGGTAGCGTTGTCACCTCACCAGTTAGACGTTGCCTGTTCGATTCTCATTTAGAGCGTCTTCTGTGTAGCAACATGCATGAATGGGTGTTCCTTCATTGAAGGTTGTGCGTTAGGCCCGGCAAGCCAGTACGTAAAAATCTACTGCCAATCATTAGCGGACCGGAGTTCCGCTGTGGCGACCCCTAACCGGGAAAAGCCGAAGGTCACAACAACAATTGCTCTGAGTCAGAGGCTGTACCGATTCATCAGTGGCATTGCTTTTGATCAGGCTGATGTCACACCACTATGTGCTACTACCAGGCAGAATGTATGTATGTATATGTATGCATACAGGTAGGGACACAGATTTTATCTAGTCTCAGTTTGCAGCTAATCCTGCATGCATGCCCCTGTCACTGCTGCTTTATAGCTCCCCCTCCTCCATATGTCCTACACCCCTTTTGAATCTCTTAATTGTCTGCCTTACTGCACTATGAAGTAGCATTGCCTAACATCATTTCTGAAGTATGTATTATCCAGTTGCAACCCATGACCTCTTTATTTTCCTCTGTCCTTCCTCTTGGATTCAGTCTGGCTATTTAACCCCTCACTGTCATTTCATGCCCATGCCATGAATCTATTTTTTTTTTCCTTTCTTGCAATGTGGACCATCCCAGGCATTTCCCCCTTCCACCCTTTCATCTTCTTTGTGTTCCCTTCTCTGGATGTCCGTTCCCTGTATGACTGATTCCCTTTCCTCTGACAGACCTCTTGAACAGTATTTAGGGGATTATCAGTTCACATGCCTGTAGAGCTATATAATTACTAGTATCTCTCCCTAGCATGTACCTTTCAGTTACATGCCCTAGAATAGTACTACCCTTAACAGTCCTCCTGCAGTATTCCTGATTATTTAGTCTTTGAGTGACTATTGTTTTTAGTTTTTTTCCTTCATAGTGTTACACTATTAATTTGTATTTCTGGTTTTAGTTATTCTGATAAAGGTGCATCGTTTAACATTTCTCTGTTTTTTTTTTTTTTTCTCATCCTTTTATCTTTTCTAGAAACAAATTTGGCCTGTTTTCTGTGTCTACAATTTTTGTGACATTACATTCCTCACTTTCTTCCCTTCCTTTGTTTCACTTTCTCCCTGTCTCTGGACATTACCTTCCTTCTCCTGCCCTCTAACTAGTTTCTTGCCCACAACAGTGTGTCCTGGCTGGTCACAGAAGATTAAAGTATCAGTCTGCCATATGTAACAGTCAGAGGCATTCTTGAAGGCATTAAGTTCCACATCCACTGGATTCTCTGTGTTAGCCTGTGTTGCAACCCAAATCAGATTTCATTGGCATGATCTCAGTGCAGTGAATTCATGCTGACGGACACTTTCTAGCAGAAGTTCGATCAGCCTGCTTTTAGCATTCTTTATTATGCTTCTAAGGATCAGTATATGGCTTACTTTGTCTGGTGTTGCTCTGATCTTTTTTTGCTTCATCTGATACTTTCTTGCTTCTCTTCTATGCTAAGATATCACCGGTGCCCTCTTCTGCTGTAGTGATACCTCTTCTGGTTCCAAAAAATAAGTTAAACAAGTGTGCTAATGTTTCTCCTAGCTCCAATTGCTGCTTCTGCAAGACTGAGATAATCAGGCTGGCTGGATGATAGGCCATGTTAACTAATAGAATCAGGCTGGCTGGATGATAGGCCATGTTACTGCTCCCAACCCGTGTTTTGTTTTTGTTATTGTAGAATTTTGTCTGAGCACTGTGGGCATTCATAAGGCAGTATTACAAAGTATTGGACAGGTGTTCTGCCTCATCAATGGCCTTTCTCTTTTTTAAGAATGACGCCAAGATAATTTAATCCTCCATCTAGAAGTAGCTATATGATAGTTCGCTCCTTATTAGTGGTAATGCTTCTGGTTTGCCATAGTTTTGAATGGTTTTGGACCATCAGCGTGCTTCCATCATACTCCTTGATGGTGGCATGTAGTAGTAACAGTATCAGTGCGTAGATACCCTTTTCTTGTCTTCGGTGGTATTGATTTAGGATAGAGCAGCATTTTTACTGGCTGTCAGAAGTGTGAGAGCTTTAACTGTGAGTCCTACAACTTCAAAAACTAGTGCAGTTATAATAGATATATAGAGAATCTTGAAACTCACTGTAATGTTGTTACTGCATCTGTGTGCAGGCTGTGCTTCTCTCACTCCACAACCTGATGCGAGTGCTGTACTCCCACAAGTGCTTCTTTCTATACATACTAACTCTGAAACCACTATATGTCAGAGTAGGTGGAAAGCTTTAAAGTACCACAACATTGGACTCTCTCTATATCTCTTTATATGTACACTCTATGTTCAGACTTCGGATGTCATTGTTCAAAGGATTGCATTTAAGATCTTGCTGTTCCAGAGATTGCATTTCAGGCTCTTGGAATTTCAAGAGGCATACCCCTAAAACCTGTGCAAAGTGCCACATGTCAGATGATTTTGCTGTTATCATTGACGCTGCCAAAGCAGAGAATGGTGCCACAGGGTTTCACTCTTCTTGTCATCACCCCTTTTGTGGTAATGTCTGCAAATGCTGTCCTCATTGATGCTCCTGCATTGCATGCACCCTATCCCTTATGCTTAATATTGTCTAATCATTTGATTCCTTTTTCAGGTAAGTTTATCTTTTTACACATGCGATACCCTGTTCCTCTGTACAGTTTTCATGTATTACGTAGTCACACCCCTTGTTTCTTTCCCTTCATCCCTTCCTGGTTTCATGTTTCACACCGATCCTGTTTTCCACCATGTGGATCACAGATTTCTCTATTGAAAGGTAACTATGGCACTGTCTTCTAATCTTTTTAACAATAATGCTTAGTGATGTTTAGATACTGTTAGCTGCCATACCATATTCATCCATAATTCAGTACTCTCTTACCTAAACATTATCAATAGGCATAGAGTTGAAGGACGGAGTTAGTTCTTGAGCTTTGGAAAGGCTATACATTATCTGGAAGAGAGGTCTGAATACATGGGGAGATTAGAGTATTAAAGTAGAGCAAACTCCGTAATTCAGAGGAAGAATGAGAAATTACCATTCAGCTCTTCAAAGTTTAGCAAATGTGACATAAAAAAATATGTTCTCTGAATTTCAGTATCCCTTCCAACTGTCATTCTGTATTCTACAGGCTATTTCTTCTGGTCGACTGAAAACAAATGTGTTAAGTACTCTGTGCTGGTGTTGATATCCAACTACTGCTTTTTTGCCCTCTTGTGGGTAGCACATTATTCCATTGTGAAAGCAGTTTCATGCTCTTTTTTTGTGAGAAATGCAGCTAATAAGAAGGCAGAGCACCTGTCCAGTGACCAGTGACTTGTACTGTAGCCTCGTGAATGCATGCAGTGCTCTGCCTCGGGTATAAGAAAACAAATACAATGGCAGTCTCTGAAAAAACAAAGTATCTAGAGCTGTTACAATGTTTCTCACTAATTCTTAGTGGTAATAAAGAATTGAATCCATCCTTATCTACATTATATAAACTATTTTGTAAGAAACTAAAACAATTTTTGGGATGTTTTGTATAATTTGGTGGAAGTGCCAGTGGGGCTAACAGCAGCTGATAATTCTTGGAAAAATTTTACAGTGTAAATATTTGTACAGGGAGTTTTGTACTTTACATAGAATTCTTTTAAAACCAGTGAAGAAGATGATGTGGAAAAAATATATTGTCAGATGGGTATGATATATTCTATGTGAAAAAAATCTTATTGGAATATTAATGCCTTCTTAAAGCTCTTTGGATTAATGTGCAGTATCTGATACTCTGATAAATAATGCTGTGGTTCATAGCTGTATTAAAGCAACACAACACCTCTTATTTTGGACACTTTTTGCTATAGCAAGAAAAGTGAGAACAGTACATTGGAAAAAGACATTTTTCAAATTCACAGATTTTATTAGAACTGCCACTGTTTGGCATAATGAAATAAGTTCCATCAGACAAAGAGCATTGAACTTTAAATGTTGGTTAAAACTAAAGTCCGATAAATGTCATCTAGGTATATCCGTAATTGTGTAATCAATTTTAACGTGTGAATTAAAAAAAAAGTATGTCTCTGTGTGTGTGTGTGTGTGTGTGTGTGTGTGTGTGTGTGTGTGTATGTGTGTGTATATATATATATATATATATATATATATATATATATATCTATCTTAGGCTGCCGTCTTTCTCCATAATTGGCAAGCCAACACTGACTGCTCACTCCCAATAGTGCTGCTGATTGAACACGTCATCTGAGACTAAGGGCTTTATATCTCTGTGCCACAGTGCTGCTAACCATTTAACAATATCTGAAAGACTTTTGGAGAAAACTCAGGTGACAGGTTTACCTGTATGGTAGATGGCCATGTCATCTGCATAAAGCAGCAGATGCATAGGCAGCAATATTTTTAAAATGATGCAATAGTAGTTCTCAAACTGTTGAATGTTTGAAAAATCATGGAATTTTAAAGGAAAACTACCCTGGAACGAAAAAAATTCCCGGGCCTCTCTTGAAAATGGAATCCACGCCCAGTTGGACTTCCCGGTAAACAAATGTAAAAATAAATAAATAAATAAGCATCAGTGTTAAGAGTCTTGCAGTAACATCACATGAATATTTGCACAGTCCTTTTACAACTTGCTTAGCAGCTTGATCTGCCAAATTATTTTCCTTTGAAACCATGTCTATATCCTTTTGATAGGCGTTACATTTAACTACTGCTAATTCTTTAGGTAACAAAAGAGAATTTAAAAGAGCAATGATATAGAAAGAGTTTTTAATCTGAGATGTTCTTCGTGTTTCACTGTTGCAGTCCTCACATTTGGGTTATCTGCTTGTAGTAGCCCTCAGTTGGCCTGATTAAGTCTTGGGTCCTGTGTCGGTTGCTGTCTCCTCTTCCATGACGTCAGGTAGTCAGTGGTATAAAGCATTCAGCCGATGCCATTACATCAGTCTTTCTTGCCATGCGGTGCCCAAAGCAGAAGCAGTTTGCAAGTGCCGGTCGGCTGACTCCTGAAATTTTTGTTTTCGAGTTTCAGAACCGAAGTCTTCAAACTAAAGCTAAGTACCCCTTTGGGGAAACTTTTTCTTGCTGTAAACCAATGTCAGTAAAAGTCAATAATTGTATTTCTTGTGGAAAGCAAATACCTCATAAAGATTTTCATTCGTACTGTATTCCTTGCCTAGGCCCTGACCACGACGTACCTCATTGTCGGTTTTGTGCCTTATTTCAACAACGAACTATCCGTCGTTGGTATATTTACGCTTCAAAATATTTTAGTACTCCGTTCAGTTATCCAGATATGGCTTCAGTAAGCCACCCGACTACCGACATTCCGAAAAAACGCAAAGATAAAGATAGAGACGCAAATCAGTGTCAGTGGCACAAAAGCAAGTTTTCTCTCTCTTGTATAAGGGCTATTCAAACTGTCCCAGAAGAGGAAAGGGGACAAGGTTTCTACTAAAGACTTTTTCTGGTGCCCAGGAAAGACAACTCCTGGCGTCCTATCCTAGATCTCTCTATCCTAACAACTTTTTTGGTGATCCCAAAATTCAAGATGCTAACTCTTCACCAGTTACTTCCTATGCTACGCAAGGATGCCAGGTTGGCAACACTGTATTTAAAGGAAGCCTACCTACACATCCCAATCAGGGGATCTTGCAGAAGATACCCATGTTTCAAGGTAGGCTTCATGCACTGTCAGTTCTCTGCACTGCCCTTTGGCTTATCTACTGCGCCCAGGGTATTCACAAAGTGCCTGGCTCCAGTCATTGCATTTTGCAGGCAAAGAAATATATTCAAATATACCCATACCTGGACGATTGTCTAATTCAGGTAGAAAGCCAGGACATACTATTGAATCATCTGGCGTTTGTGCAAAAAGTGCTAACTTCTCTGGGGTACACCATAAACGAAAAGAAATCACATCTTGTACCCTGCCAACAAATTGTATTCCTGGGAGCAAGCTTGAACACAACTTCCCAAATGGCTTTCCTCACACCAGAGAAACAAGTTCATTTGACAGCTTACTTCAAACTAATGGCCAGAAAGACCCTGCTATCTGCAAGACAAATACTGCAAGCCTTGGGGTTCATGACCTCCTGCTTTCTCCTAATTCCATATGCAAGACTGCATATGAGGAAACTACAATGGTATCTAAAAAGCCTATGGTGTCAACATTCTCAGGATCTAAAAGCAATGATTCCTATCATACCTTGCCTACAGTCAGAGTTCCTTTGGTGGGCAGAGGCCTGCCACCAAAACAAGGGACTGCCATTCACTCTACCCCATGCTGCTCAAACCCTAACAACAGACACATCAGATTATGCATGGGGAGCTCACTTGGCAGGGAGGTGTATTCAGGGCAAATGGAACCTAAGTCAAATGCACCTACATATCAATCAAAAAGAAATGTTAGCTGTACAGAATGCTCCGACAGCCTTCAAAGACCACATTCTTCCAGGACAGTTAACAGTGGTGTTGTCCCTCTTTACCATTATGTGGTACATAACAAGCAGGGAGGAACCCACTCATACCCATGGCTCTGTGGCACACAGCCTTGAGTTACCAAGTGCACCTACAGGCTCAATTCTTGCCAGGATAGATAAATAGACTGGCAGATGATCTAAGCAGAAATCTCATGGACCCACACGAGTGGAAACTGGAACCAAAGACATTCAACATGTTGATAAACAAATGGGGGAGCCCAGAGCTAGACCGGTTTTGCCTCCCCCCAGAACTACTAATTGGACAAATTCTGCACAAGGACTCCCCACAAACAAGCTAAATCTATCAGTTTATGCCTTTCCTCCTCTGCCTCTCCTCTCCAAGGTACTACTAAAGATCAAAAAGGACAGACCAAGGATGATACTGATTGCACCAGACTGGCCACTCCAACACTGGTACCCTCTCTTGCGCAGTGTGTCACTGCTGGCACCATGGCACTTGCCTCAGACCCCTACCCTGCTGTCCCAGCAGAAGGGCCAAATTCTGCACCCTCAGCTTCAAACCCTGAACCTGGCAGCCTGGCTAATTACCTGATCTCTCCATTACCACCCCTCAGTAAACAAGTGTTAGATGTCATTCTGGAGGCAAGGAGGCCTAGTACTAGAAAATCTTGTGCTGAAAAATGGAAAGTATTCTGTTCCTGGAACCAAACTCCGGGGATGAGCACAACAGCGCCCAATTTACCTCAGATTCTTTAGTACCTAACTGAAATGCTCCACAAGGGCCTTTCTTTTTCCTCCATCAAAATTCATGCCTTAACTATTTCAGCTCATTATAACACAGAACCACCCCTCCTCTCTCATCCACTGCTCAAACAGTTCCTCAGAGGGGCCAAAAATGTAAGACCACCCAGGAGAGCCCCTACTCTAGCCTGGGACCTTAACTTTGTATTGGAAAAACTTACTCTACCCCCTTTTGAGCCAGCTGCAAATACAGAGTTGAAATTCCTTTCTTGGAAGACGGCCTTCCTTTTAGCCATCACTTCAGCAGGAAGGGTGTCTGAATTACAGGCCCTTATGGCAGTGGAGCCTTTCCTCATCTTTCATGCGGACAGGGTGTCCCTCAAGGCAAATCCCTCTTTCTTGCCCAAGGTGGTATCCAGTGTGGCTCTTAATCAGTCCATTCATTTACCAACCTTCTTTTCCAATCCACAGAACAAAGGGGAATGGGTACTGCACTCCTTAGATGTGCACAGACAACTTAGATTTTACTTGTACAGGACTAAACCTCAAAAAAAATCTGAACAACTGCTGGTAAAATTTGCTGCAGGGGCAGAGGGGAAGGCCATTTCAAAGCAAACCATTTCTAAATGGATAGGCAATTGCTTTCATTTCTGCTATAAGCACCATGGAAAACCTATCCCACAGGGGATAAGACCACATTCAACCAGGGCTGCATCTACCTCTACAGTCTTCCTCCGAGGTGTCCCTACCAGGGACGTCCTAGAAGCTGCTACCTGGAGTTCTGTACATACTTTCACCAAGCATTACCATTTACCAATTTTCTCTAAATCCAGAGCTGGTTTTGCCACTGCAGTCTTGCAGGGCCTTATAGCTGGTCCTAATGCTATCTGAATTCCTCCTCCCATCCTTAGCTTTGGGAATCTACCCAAATGTGATGACTGCAACAGTGAAACACAAAGAACATAGTACAATTGTGTACACTTACCATAAATGTACATGTTCGAGTGTATTCACTGTTTCAGTTCTGATTACCCTCCCTCCAGCCCCCTGACTTCTTTTGGCTATACCTCTATTCCTTTTCACTATGCTTAAAAGCTTTTTGGTGTATTTGCTTTTTTGTTGGAGGTATAACCTTGTATATATATTTAGTTGCTTCCCATTAGGGGAGCACCTGACATGTGGGACAAGAAAAACTGATGTAATTGCATTGGCTGCATGCTTTATACCCCTGACTACCTGGCGTCATGAAAGATGAGACCGCAACTGACGCAGGACCCAAGACTTTGATAATCAGGCCGACTGAGGGCTACTGCAAGAAGATAACCCAAATGTGATGACTGCAACAGTGAATGCACTCTAACATCTACATTTATGGTAAGTGTACACAACTGTACTTTCTTGATGAAGTTAAAAATCCCCTGTTTCCAAAGATGCCCAAAATCATGTACAATACCATACCTGCTATCACTCATAAGGCCTTCTTCACATATGTCTGCAACCTCAAAGGAATCACCCAGATCTGTTCAGAACTGGTGGTCAAGGACACCACATATACAAATGCTGTAGATATAGCAAACTTGCTGGCAGACAGATTCAGTAAAAACATTACCCTTCTGTCCCCCATCAGTGAATCGGGACATCCTTAGTACCTGCCCCCTTCCCCTTATAGCTAGGGAACAGGTCATCACTGCTCTCTCAAAGGCAAAAATATAGCCTCCATGGGACCCGATAACATCCCAGGCTGCATCCTACGTGAACTCAGGCAGGAACTTGCAACACCATTAGGCACCCTATTCAACCAAAGCCTGAGTACTGGCTTCATCCCAGCTGAGTGGAGGTCAGCCACTGTCATCCCTTTACACAAAGGTGGAGCATCCACCGATCCGGGAAATTTATAGTCCCATCAGCCTAACTACCCTGATCTGCAAAGGCCATGGAACGGATTATCATGGACCGCATTAACAAGGACATTGTCACCCTCCAAACACTTTATCTTGCACAGTCTGGCTTTGTCAACGGGAGGTCAGGTCTGCTAAATTTGATCGACTTCTTTGAGACAGTCACCAAAGCCATGGGCGAGGGGAAGACTGTGCACACCGCCTACCTTGACCTGGCCAAAGCCTTTGACACTATTCCCCATTCAGGCATAATAGATAAACTCTCTCAACTAGGCATCAATCCATATGTTACCAGATGGGTAGTAGACTAGTGCCAGAAACATGGCCTCATGCTGAATACCAAAAAATGCATCATCATCATCCCCTTTGGGAAAGAGTGACATCCCCACAAACTGTCACATTAATAACAACGTCCTAAGCTTGCAATCAGTTGTGAGGGATTTGGGCACCCAGATTGATAGCTACCTGACTTTTGACCACCATGTTGCTTCCATTGTACAGAAAGCCTTCTACATGGTCCACCTATAAGGGTATCCTCATAAGTAAGGGTATCTCATCCAGGGACAAGGAAGTCATAACATCCCTGTATTCTTCCCTTTTATAAGGCCTTTTACTGAGTGTAACGCCCCATTCTGCATGTACCTCTCAAAGCACTGGCAGCAGCTGGAGAGACCACCACAGAGGTTCCTCACCAGGAGAATCCAGGGCCTCAAACATCTACCATACACAGGCTAAAAGCCCTATTCCTCTACTCTGTTTCATACAGACTCCTCAGAGGTGACCTGTGTCTGACATACAAGGCGATCATGGACCCCACCTTGATGGGGACTGCTGCATATCCGCAAGTCAAGCTCCATCAAGGTGGGGTCCATGATCGCCAAGACTTGTTGGCGGGACAGATTTGTGTCCCAGAGACTTCCCCATCTATAGAATAGACTCCCTTTCCACATCAAGCAGAGTACCTCTTTACCCCTTAAGCACAACCTGGATAACTGGATGGGAAACAGAAAATATAAACCTGGGATTCCACCTGTGTCCCTGATGGACAGGGGCATCGGGTGCTGATTTGTCTAAACATGAGCTAAACTCTTGGCCAAGCTTATAAGGGCCTCAAGGCCAATAGCCTAGTAACCTCCTATGATCAGTAAATGTATTAACAGTCTTGATCTGAAGTAGTTGACTTCATTCATTCTGCACATATGGGTATACGGATCCAATTCGGCAAAGTTTTTCAAGCATCAGCTCCGAGCTCCAAGCCCCTCCCTTACCTATATTGCATCACTTCTTCCTGTCTATCCCCAGATCTCGTTTGCCGCTCTTTGAGTCAGCATCGTGGTCTGTGAACTCTAAGCAAGTTTTTTTGGTCTTTTTGTGCTAGTTGAGTGTGAATACCTTTCCCTTTTTTTCCTCCCTTCGCATTCGATCGTCGTGTTAAGTTAAAAAAAAAAAAAAAAAAAAAAGTTATAAGTGTTTTGTGTTTGTGTTTCTGGTTTCCCGCCTAGGCCCAATCCCTGTTAGAGTGCGTGTGTGAGTGGGCAGTTAGGGCTTTTACTGTTTCTACTATGGCTGAACAGCCTAAGGTTCTGTTTAAGAAGTGCACAGAGTGTGGTCACAAGCTCCCCCCAGCCGATAGCCACACTCTGTGTGTTCTCTGTTTAGGGGTCAACCATCTGTCTGCATCTTGCGACATTTGTTCAGGCTTTACCCTAGGGCTTTGAAGGATCGCCGGGCTAAGCTTGTGGCTAAGAGTCTGCTACCTGCTTCTGCCCTAGAGTCTGCCTTGGTTTCTTCCCCAGCCAGTGACATTGTGCAGGCAGTGACTCAACCTCCCGTCAGGCCTGCTTCATCGAAGTCATCCCAGAGAGGTAGGGACAGAAGGGACAAGGAGAGGTGCCACAAGGAGAGGGACAGGCCCAGAAAAAGATCACCGGACGGAGTCTTTCTCCAGCCCCTCTTCAAAGGCACACAGGTCTCGTTCTCCTCGGCTCCGCTCTCCTCGTTTCTCGCCGGAGCCATTGGAGCCAAGGCACTCCCCTCAGAACTGGCCCAGACCAGAGTCTGTCGCTTCCTCCAGGTCGACTCGGAGTGTCTCCGACCTGGATATGGACAGGCTGATGAGGTTTATCCAGAACCAGATTTCAGATGGGGGTCTTGCCAGGGCCCTCTCCCATTGGAGAGGGTCCTCCTTCAACTTTGTTCCACCCTATTGCTCCTTTCCCGATCCGACCCGACGCTTCGGGGCTCTCGGGTCCAAGACCTTTCGGAGCTGTGGGGTTGGCGCTGATTGTTCTCATTTCCTTGATGCTGGCTGTCGCCTTGAGTTCCTTGGATCCAGGAGACTCTCGGAGCCATGGTTGGGGATTCGGACCTGAGGGTCGAGATCTCATGGGGTCAGCGCCGATGGTTCTCGTTTCCTCGATGCCAGCCGTCACCTTGAGTTCCTCTGATCCAGGAGACTCTCGGAGCCGTGTTCTGGGAGTCGGACCCGAGGGTCGAGATCTCGCTCTTTCGGATCCCATCCTCGGTGCCCGGACTACCCCTCCATTGGCTCCGGTCCCTGCTTCTGTGCCGGGGAGAGCCTCTTCCTTACGTTCTACGGAGGTGTGCTCTCCATTGGCGTTCCGGGCAGTGGAAAGGGTTTTCTCCCAGGGGTTGAGACCACAGCTCACCTACTCTGATCGTACCCAGACCCCTCTGATTTTGGATTCTGCTCCCATTACCCTGTCTCAGGGACAGCCCGTGCCAAAGCAACCCCAGATTTGTTCCCCTCAGTGATCCCTCGGAGGCTTACGAATCCTCTCCAGAGAGTCCCACTGGAGAGGAACCAAGTGCAAGTGTAAGAGGAGGCACTTGGACTCCCCTGAGTCCATTACCATTGATACGGACTTGGATTAAGGAGAGGGTTCCCCCAGATCACATTTAGAGGATGTCTCGTTTGGAGACATTATGGAGATCTCCGCCAAAGAGGAGGTTGTTCAGCCCCCAAATCCTCTGCGGATGAGTCCGTATTCCTGGAGGCCTTTGGCGTGGGCCCATCTACTTCCTGGGTCTCCCCTCCAGCGGACCCTTTGGTGGACCTCATCACCACTAGGGCATGGAAGGATCCTGACACTGTAGAGCCTATACCCAAAAGGCTAGACAAAATTATTTCTCCTCCGTCAGACAGGCAGGCATGGTCCAAAGGAGCCCCGGTAGACGCTTTGGTGGTTGCAGCTGCCACAAAGAAGGAACTGGCACAGGAGAGTTCCTCGGTTCATCCACCAGACAAAGAGTCTAGGGGAACTGGCACAGGAGAGTTCCTCAGTTCATCCACCAGACAAAGAGTCTAGGTCAATGGATTGTTTTGGGAAGTGCATGTACTCGGCAGCGACATTTTCCATTCGTGCACTGAATTACTTGGCACATGTCATCCGACTGCAGCGAGACCTTATATCGGAACTAACTGAGTCACCCCTGGAGTCTCTGTCGCAACAGGACAAGCATTCTTTCACTACGAAGATGACTACACTGAAATCAGTGACAAATACCTCTATGCGTCTCCTCTCTCTCATGCTATGGAGGGAGCCACTAGAGCTGCTGGTACAGGCGTTGTTTGAGGTGTCATGCCTGGATCAGGCTGTGTCAATTTGCGGACCCCTTTAAGGCGTCTTTCATCAATGCCTCTTTGATGGATCATCCCTCTTTGGGAAGACTGTATGCGACACACTAACCCAGAGTGAGAAGGACGGAAAGACTTTGTCAGCCGTCTGAATCCGCTTCACTAGCCCCCAGAGGTCCTATTCCAGGAACCAAAAGGGGCAAAAGAAGATGTGGTTCTGGAAATCACAGTCCTTTCGTGATGCTCAGGAATACTAGTCCCCCAGAGGCAGAGGGGGACAAGACCAATGTCGTCCCAGAGGCAGAGGGGGTCCCAGAAACTTCGGGTCTAGGGAAGCTTTTTCCAACAGACCCGCACAGCAACCTGAGGGGTTGCCCGACTGCTCTACTCTGGAGGCAGTTGGGGGAAGATTTTCCTTACATCCAGCGGCATGGGAGTCCATTACTGCAGACCACTACGTGTTAAGCATCATATCCAGAGGATACTCTATCCCCTTCATTTCATGTCCCATAACCCCAGCACGCCTTCCAGATGTTCCACCCACTCACAGGAAGGCTGCAGCCTTAGAGGTTTCGAAGCTGCTGCAAAAATTAGTCATCGAGCCGGTCCCCCCAGATCAACCCGGATCGGGCATCTACTCCAGGTTCTTTTTAGTGCCAAAGAAGACAGGGGATCTCAGGCCCATTCTGGACCTTTCTATCCTCAACCTGTCGGTAGAGAAACAAATTCCAGATGGTCACTCTACAGTCCATTCTACTCTGAGAGAATGCGACTGGATGTGCTCGTTAGACCTCCAGGACGCTTACTATCACATCAAGGTCCACAGGAGCTCTCTACGCTTCCGGCTAGGGGCCAGTTGCTTTCAATTCAGAACCCTACCCTTCAGTCTCACCACAGCCCCCAGGGTGTTCACCAAGGTTATGGCTGTCATAGCGGCTCACCTGGGACTTCAGGGCATTCAGCTTTTCCCCTACCTAGACAACTGACTCTTCGCTGCATCCACCAAATGTCTCTTGTGTCAGGCCCTACACTACTTCCTCGGTCTGGCTTACAAGTTAGGCATCACTATCAATCTCAACAAGTCCCACCTGGCTCTGGTTCAGATCATAGACTTCATCCGGGCATGGTTGGATTCGATTCAGTCCAAGATTTTTCTCACCCAGAAAGGATAGAAACTCTCAGACTCCATGTATCAGCTATCTTGGATCACTCGGTAGTCACAGCAGCCGATGTTCTCAGGACCCTGGGTTCGATGGCAGCCGCAATCTCTATCCTCCCTCTTGCATGTCTTCACATGAGTCCTTCAGTGGAATCTAGCAGTTCAATGGTCCTGGCTAGACCTTACGATGAATTTTCACATCCGGATAAATCGGACATGCAGAATGTCACTGCAGTGGTGGCTTCAATCAGCGGACATTTTCACGGGGCGCAGCTTTCTAGCCCCTCCGGCTCAAGCCACGGTGACCACGGACGCTTCCCAGCTTGGGTGGGGGGCACTTCCTGGGAAGGACGGTCCAGGGCACGTGGTCCCCTCCAGAGTCCAAGCTACACATTAATGTCCTGGAGATGAGGGCAGTGCTTTTCGCGTTGAGAGCCTTTCACCCTGTCCTACCTCTGGGGACGGTAGCTATTCAGTCGGACAACATGTCTGTAGTCTGGTATATAAACAAACAGGGAGGGACCCGACCCTACCCCCTTTGTCACGAGACCATGAGGGTTTGGGAGTGGGCCATATCCACCAGCCGGTTTCTCTTAGCAACGCACATCCCGGGACGCTCAAAACATTCTAGTGGACAGTCTCAGCGGGGCAATCCTTCTGCCTTAGGAGTGGTCTCTGAAACCATCAGTGGCGGAGAAGATCTTCCGTGTTTGGGGTCAACCTTGCTGCGATCTCTTCGCATCTCCTTCCAACGCGAAGTTCAGCAACTTCTTCGCTCTGATCCCCCCTCCGGGGAATGTCCCCAGGGACGCTCTAGTCGATGCTTGGCCTCCTGGGCTACTGTATGTTTATCCCCCGTTACCTCTTATTCCCAAGTTCCTTCAGAGAGCTTGCCGGCTGCAGTGCAAAGTCATTCTCATAGCTCCCTTCTGGCCTCGTCAAGTGTGGTTTCCCTTCCTATGGTCTCACCTGTTGGCTCCTCCATGGACTCTAGATCCATGCCCAGATCTGATTTCTCACCCATCGGGCTTGCCCCTGCCCAACCTGGACAGTCTCAAGCTGACGGCTTGGCTGCTCCAGATGTCCTTCAAGGATGCATCTGCAGTCCTAACATATGGGTTGTCCTGCCTCAGGCAGCCTTTCGGTCGGCCAGATTCCAAAGTCTGGGTCTGGCCTCGGCTGATGTCGCACTTCACCCGACGTCATAGCTGCTGGGGTATAAAGGCATCAGCCGATGCCATTTTCCTCAGTCTTTCTTGCCGCGCGGTGCCCGAAGCAGAAGCTGTTCGCAAGTGCCGGTCGGTCAGATCCAGAGATTTCTACTACCGAAGACTTCTAAAAAAGCTAAGTACCCCGTTGGGGACTCTTTCTTGCCTCAGCCGATGTCAGACAAAGTAAGTAATTGTTTAACTTTTGGGAAACAAATACCTCATAAGGATTTCCACTCTTACTGCCTTCCTTGCTTAGGCCCAGACCATGACGTATCAGCTTGTCTTGCCTGTGCTTCCTTCAACCGACGGACGCTTAGACGTCGGTCGGAGTTTGCAGAGGAGTTTTTTGGTCCCGCTTTTGCATATAAAATGCCGTCAGAGACTCCGACTACACAATTAGCTAAAAAGCGCAAGGAAAAGGACCGACACTCGCGGTCCACGGTTTCGGCTGAAACCACGGTTAGGCCAACCGCGAGTGTCTCTGTTTCGGCTGAAACAGAGTCCTCGGTTCTTCCTTCGGCCGAAAGCATGCCTCCGATAACCGAGGCCTCACAGAGCTTGGCTGAATCTGCTACTGAAATTACTGCTACAGAAGCAGGCACCCAGGATTTGTCAGACACTATTCCTTTAGACATTTCTACCCCTGCATGTGGGGCTGCTAGACCCCCTGCTTCTATGTCTATCAAGGCCTTTTCCAGGGCTAAAGCAGCTAAATCTTCTAAGGCCTTACCTACAAAAGCTCCCTCTCACAGGCCTACCTCTAGTTCCCAGATACTCAGCCTGGCTGAGGATCTTATTTCTTTGATCAGGGGATCCCAACCTCACCCAGACAGGGCCTCTCAACCTCCTCCAGATAAGAGGCCTAGGACTGAACCCCCTGAACCTGTATCTACAGACTATTCCTCTGATGACTCAGATATTTCAGACCATCAGGAAGGTCCATATTCTCCTTATGAGGATTCTGATGCAGAAGACTCCATTCCTTCTGCTTCTCCCCCTGAAGAATTTTCTTTTGGGGAAACCCTACATTCTATGAGGGAACACTTTCAATGGCAGGGCCAGGATTTTTCAGATTAAAGGAAAAGGCTAAGGACTTTTTTACACTTACCACAGCATAGGCCTTTAGCCATTCCACCAGTACTATCAGTTGTTGATGATGCATATAATGATACCAGTACTGCCCCTGATTCTCTTCCTCCGGCCCCTGCCAAGCCTGATAGATATTACAGGGTCCCGGACACACACTACCACTTGTATAAGGCTCATGTTGCAGACCCAGAAACCATTTCACAGGGCCCTAAAGGTGTGGCAGCTGCCTCTGCCAAAAACCCACTTCCCTCTGAAAGGGAATCTAGAGCATTAGAGAGATGGGGTAAAAAGGTTTATACATCTGCTACTCTTTCGGCCAGGGCCTTAAACTGTCAATTTCACATGATTCAGTACCAGGAATTTTTTTTAGACCAGCTAAATAAAAAAACTGTCCTCTCCTGAACCTATAGACCGCAAGTCCCTTCAGGATTTGGTACATAACTCTCAGCAGGTCAGTAATCATTTCTTAAAATGTGGCTATGATGCACTGGAGGCTTCCTTTAGATCAGCTATGACTGGAGCAGTGATTCAAGGCATGCCTGGTTAAAAGAACAATCCTTACCAGACCATGTTAAGTCAAAACTCCTAGATGCTCCTATGGAGAAACAAAGTTTGTTTGGCTCCCCTGCACAGGAGGTTCTAAAGAAAGTGGAAGAAAAAGCAAAATCTGTCCAAACAGTCAAGGATTTTTTACAGGTCTAACCTCCGAGGTTTAGCAGAAATTGGCCTTCGAAGAATTGGTCCTTTCCAGACACCTCCAGAGCACAGAGAGGCAGAAATAGACGCCCAAGAGGCAGAGGTCAATCTAGGGGTGCCTACAGGGGACGTCAGTGGCAACCTGCCAACCAGAGAAGTGCTGCCACAGCTACAACTACAACCACTTCCACAGGACAGACACAATGACTTGGCTCTGGTTCCGCCTACCAGGGAACAACTGCAAGCACCCTTGGGCGGAAAGCTAGCCTTATTCTCCGACAACTGGAATTGCATTACAGGAGACAGATGGACTTTACAAACAATAGACAAGGGCTACAGGTTTCACTTCCATACTCTACCAAAAAAGAGAGGAATGCCAAACCTTCCACCAAGCCAAAAAACAGAGGCTCAAAAACAAATCAACAACTTACTAAGAATGAGAGCTATAGAAAAGGTACCACCTATGGAACAAGGCCAATGATTTTACTCCAGGCTTTTCCTTGTACCAAGAAAAGAAAATCAATGGAGACCTATTCTCGACTTGTCCGCACTGAACACATACCTCATTGTTCCAAAATTCAAAATGCTGACCCTCCAGCAACTTCTTCCCATGCTGGGCAAGGAGTCTTGGCTGGTGACTCTAGATCTCAAGGAGGCATACCTGTACGTCCCTATACAACCAGATTGCAGAAGACTCCTCAGATTTCTTGCAGGATCAGAGCATTATCAATTCTCAGCATTGCCCTTTGGCTTATCTACTGCGCCCAGAGTATTCACGAAATGCCTGGCATCAGTAATTGCTCATTGCAGGCTTCAGGGAATTCAAATTTACCCATACCTGGACGACTGCCTAATACAAGCGGACAACAAGACAAAATTAACAAGCGATTTGGAAAAGGTCATACAAATGCTGCAAGCCTTGGGATACACAGTCAACATTCAAAAGTCAAGACTAGTACCATCCCAAAGGATAACATTTTTGGGTGCAGAACTGGATACAACAACTCAGATGGCTTTTCTCACAGAAGAAAAACAAAAGCAACTGCCAGTCTATTTCATGACATTAATAACACAAACTCAGCTTACTGCAAGGAAAGTCCTGCAAGCCCTGGGTTACATGGCATCCTGCATAATACTTATCCCGCATGCCAGGCTGCATATGAGAAAGTTGCAATGGTACCTAAGGAATGTATGGTCTCAACACAAGCACAGTCTAGAAGCCCAGATTCCAATAATTCCATGCCTGAAAAAAGAATTCCTGTGGTGGGCTCAGGCCTGTCAGATGAACAGAGGATTGCCTTTCCACAAACCACATCCAAGCCAGACTATCACCACGGACGCCTCAGACCTAGGCTGGGGGGCACACATGGAGGACAAGTGTATACAAGGCCTATGGACCCAAGACCAGCTGAATCTACACATAAACCTAAAGGAGATGCTGGCAGTGAAACATGCAATCCAGGCATTCAGACCATTCCTTCAACAAGGCCACCTGCTGATAAGGATGGACAATACCACAGTCATGTGGTACATCAACAAACAGGGAGGTACACACTCATATCCTCTATGCCGGATGGCAATGGACCTGTGGAATTTGGCCCTGATCTCAACATTCAACTACAGGCCAGATTTGTACCAGGAAAAGAAAATTCACTAGCAGACACCTTAAGCAGAACTACCACGGATGCTCACGAATGGATGCTGCATCCAGATATCTTCAAAAACATAACAAAGAAATGGGGAATGCCAGAGATAGACCTGTTCGCCTCCCCACACAACCACCAATTGAAGAAATTCTGCACAAGAGCATACCACCCACTTGCCTGGAGGGTGGACTCCCTTTCCTTCAGCTGGAAAAACCTGACAGCATATGCATTTCCACCTCTTCCTTTGATGTACAAAGTCCTACTGAAGATCAGAGAGGAACAGCCAAAGGTAATCCTGATAGCTCCAGACTGGCCAAGGCAGCATTGGTACCCGCTACTGAGAAGCATGTCTCTGACACACTCATGGCCTCTACCTCTATGTCCCTTACTTCTAACACAGAACAACTACAAGACCCTGCATCCAAACTTGAAAACACTGCAGCTAGCTGCTTGGAATATTGCATAAAACAAAATAAACCAGATTTATCACAGAGGGTTAAGGACATTATCCTGGAGGCACGCAGACCCTCCACAAGGAAAACTTATTCAGCCAAATGGAAAAGATACCTCATTTGGAGTGCAGCAAAGGGAGAAAATGTCTCATTGGCAAACATAGCACACATCTTGGAATACTTAGCAGAACTGTTCCACAATGGCCTGTCCTACTCTTCCATTAAGATTCATGCATCAGCAATTTCAGCAGAGTACAACATGGATCCTCCTGTCTTCTCTCATTCTCTACTCAGGCAGTTCTTGAGAGGAATCAAAAATGTAAAGCCTCCAAGGAAACCACCTTTACCTACATGGGATCTCAACTTTGTGCTGGAAAAATTAACACTCCCCCCTTTTGAACCAGCAGCAACAGCAGACTTACAGTTCTTATCTTGGAAAACTGCTTTCCTGCTAGCAATCACTTCAGCAAGAAGGGTATCTTGAGTTACAGGCATTAATGGCAGTACAGCCTTTCCTTATCTTCCATCAGGATAGAGTGTCTCTGAGAACTAATCCTACTTTTATGCCAAAAGTGGTCTCCAGGGTATCATTGAACCAAGCGATTCATTTACCTACATTCTTCCCCAACCCACAGAACAGGGGGGAAAGACTACTACATACCTTGGATGTGCACAGACAATTACGCTACTATCTGGACAGAACTAAGACCAACAGAAAAACTGTCCAGCTTCTGGTAGCATATGCAACAGGAGTGCAAGGAAAAGCAATTTCAAAACAGACCAGTCTCAAAATGGATAGGAAATTGCATGAGATTTGCTACTCTTTTCATGGAAAGACAACTCCTGACAATATCAGGCCTCACTCCACAAGAGCTACAGCGTAGCTTTCCTACGAGGAGTGGCTACCAAAGACATTTTAGAAGCTGCTACTTGGAGCTCCGTGCATACATTTGCCAAGCATTATAATCTTCCTTTATACTCCAGATCCCGAGCAGGTTTTGCAACTGCTGTTTTGCAAGGGATCTTAACTACACCATCTTTATCTTAGTGCCTCCTCCCCCAGTTTGGCTATGGTATTCTACCCATATGTTAGGACTGCAGATGCATCCTTGAAGGACATAGTACAGTTTTGTACCTACCATAAATGTAGATGTCCGATAGGTATGCATCTGCAGTCAGGATTACCCACCCTCCTTCCCCTCTGTGGTATTCCTAGGGTACTTACCCCTCTTTTAACTAGCTGGGGGAATCTATTTTGGTGTATTTGTTTGTATGTATGTATATATATATATATATATATATATATATATATATATATATATATTTTGCTTTCTACTGTTTGGAATTATTTGCATTTATCCAAATTTAGCCTTCCTAGAGGGCACCTGGCATCTGGGGCAAGAAACACCGAGGGAAATGGCGTCGGCTGATGCCTTTATACCCCAGCAGCTATGACGTCGGGTGAAGTGCGATATCAGCCGAGGCCAGACCCAGACTTTGGAATCCGGCCGACCGAAGGGCTGCCTGAGGCAGGACAACCCATATGTTAGGACTGCAGATGCATACATTTATGGTAGGTACAAAACTGTACTTTCCCATGATCATCAGGACTCCCGGACTTTCGTCCCCTGTTAAGAATATTCTGGTAGCTTCTCTTAAAGCCTCCACTAGGAAACTCTACAATAGGAAGTGGAGATGTTTGGGCCTCTCAGCACAATCTGAATCCCTTTACAGCCCCTGTTCCGGTCCTACTGGATTTTCTGGCCGATCTTTTTCGATCAGGCGCAAGTGCTTCTACCATCAAGGTTCATCTGGCTGCCATCTCCAATTTTCATGTGTGTGAAAATAAGGTTGCTCTGGCTTCTGCCAAATTGTGTAAAGCTTTTCTGAAGGGCACTTTTTTATTGTGACCACCAGTTAAAGAAACAGTGCCCCCCTGGGATCTGACTTCAGTCCTTCAGGCTTTGACCTCACCCCCTTCGAGCCAGCCGGTTCAGTTCTGATTAAGATTTTGTCATGGAAGACAGCCGTCTTGGTCGCCATCACGTCAGCCAAGAGAGTTTCAGAGTTGCAGGCCTTATCCTCCTTGCCCCCTATTTGGTTTTCCACAAGGATAGGGTTTTGCTGTGTACGAATCCTTCCTTTCTTCCCAAGGTGTCCTCAGCAGCCAATATTAATCAGTGTATAAATTTGCCAGTCTTCTTCCCAAATTTCCAAAATAGAGGTGAATGTAAGCTTCATTTATTAGATGTCCATAGACAGCTTTGTTTTTACCTCCATAGGACTAAACCCTTCCGGAAGTCGGATCAATTGTTTGTCTCTTTTTCCCAAAACGCAGTTTCGAAAGTGTCCTTAACAAGGTGCATCACTCTCTGTATTGCACAAGTTTATAAGGACAAAGGTTTATCTTCTCCTGGTGTATTGATGGCTCATTCCACTAGAGCAATGGCCATGTCTGCAGCTTTCGGGTCACATGTTCCATTAGATGATATCTGTGCGGTAGTGACTTTGGCCAATTCGCACACATTCATTTCTCATTATAAATTGGATCTTATTTCTAGAGAGAGAGCATCCTTTGGCTCTGCGGTGCTCAGGAATATCCTTCCATAAGGGCCTCCCAGGAATTATAGTAGCTGGGGACTCTGTCCCATATGTGCAGAATGAATGAAATCAACTACTTCAGATAAAGAAGTTATGTTCTTACCATAACGTTCCATCTGAGTAGTAGACTTCATTCTTCTGCACCTTCCTTCCCTCCTTCCCCCTCACTTTCAGTTTTTTCCTGTTTAGGGTTGTGATTATGTTGCCTCTTGTGTCAGCAAACTTGATCTGGGGATAGATAGGAGGAAGTGATGTAATATAGGTAAGGGGGAGGGGCTTGGAGCTCGGAGCTGATGCTTGAAAAGTTTTACCGGCTCTGATCCGAAACAGATCCGTATACCCATATGTGCAGAAGAATGAAGTCTACTACTCAGATGGAACGTTATGGTAAGAACATAACTTCTTTTTTTTTGGCCAACTCACAAGCTCTGTATAGAACCCCTAACTCTGCTACCTGGGCAGAATATACACTCTTTAATCTTTGTTGAAGCAAATAATCATTACTGGTGTAGACAGATATTTTTGCAGCCAGATTTCCATGTTGATTTCTTTCATGGGAACCATTCACAAATAGGTCCAGTCCAGCATTTGGTATAGGAGTGTCCTTTCAGTATGGTCCAGTCCTAGCGTTGCCACCCCTCCGTTTTTTTTCCGGAGTGCCTGGAAATCAGTAGGGCACTCCGGTTCTCTGGTTCTAGTAATCGGAGTCCGGAAATAGCGTCAGGCTCGTCAGCGCGTATTAAAAAAAAAAAAAACATTCCCGTGACCCGTCTTGGACTCTCGTTGATTGGCTGCTTGCTGCAGACGAGGCTCGTGCAGCAAGCAGCCAATCAACACGTAGAGTTAGTAGTAAAAGCCCTGCAAAGCCCGCGAAAATTTAAGAATATAAAGCGGTGCTTCAGCATAAGTTTTTACCTTTTACTTTTGTAGTACAAAGGGTGCTGCTTAAGATCTGAAATTCTTGCTTGGAGCCTTGGACATCGTCTTCAGTGGATTGCCTGCTGCCTGGAAGCCCTGCCTGCCTGGAAGCCCTGCCTGGAAGCCCTGCCTGCTTGGAAGCCCTGCCTGGAAGCCCTGCCTGGAAGCCCTGCCTGCTTGGAAGCCCTGTCTGGAAGCCCTGCCTGCCTGGAAGCCCTGCCTGCTGCCTGGAAGCCCTGCTGCCTGGAAGGATTGCCTTAGCCCTGCTGCTTGCCTTGCTTGCTGGAGGAGAAGTGCTGTGGACTGGGTGGTGGTGTGTTCCCCTGCTTGCTGGCCCTTTAGCTGCCTGTTCTGTTCTGCTGCTGAGAGCTTGTTTTAGTAGCCCTGCTGCTGATTTTTCTGGAGGTAAGTGGATTTTTTTTTAATGGATTCTTTGGAATTAAGGTAGATTTTCAAAGATTAGTGTGACAAGGGAATGAATATTGCCAGCACAGCTACTAGTGAATTTTTAAATATTAAATTTATATTAATTCACTAGCTGTGCTGGCACTATCTCATTCATTGATGGTGACAAGATGTGTGTAACTATCTAGATGTTCAACATGTGGTGATTAACTAGAACAGTTTCTAATCTGGTTTTGGACTTGGTTGCAGTGAATGTATAATGACTTCATGATTTGTATAAGATGCTTGGATTGTAGATCTGTCTTTCTAGTCTGTCATCACCGTGATGTTTACCTTGACCTGTGTTTCTTCCTAGGGTGTCTTTCTAGGGTGTACAGTCTTCGTAGTATAGTGAGGCTTAAATGTAGCTTTTTGTCTAGTTTGTCATCACAACTGTTTACCTTTTATCTGTGTTTTCTAGGGTATACCGTCTATACCAAAGCTTAGCTCATTTGATGTTACAGTGAATATATGATTACATGATTTGTATAAGATGCTTGGACTGTAGATCTGTCTTTCTAGTCTGTCATCACCGTGATTATGCTGAAGGGTGGAGTAAAGGGGTGTGGCTATTAAAAGGAATGGGTGTGGCTTGATTGTGCATGGGGCGGGGCTTGTTTGTCAGGAAATGGCACAGTAGAAAGGTGGCAACCCTATCTAGTCCAGCATTTGGCATAGGAGTGTCCTTTAAGTCATTTCTAGGAGAAAGCAGGTAATTGGTCACACACACACACACACACACACACACACACACACACACACACACACACACACAGTCGTGCTCTTCACCATCCTCCGCAGTAGGTAACAAAGATGCAGGATTTAGAACAGGATAGCATATGAGAGAAACAGTTGGATCAGAAAGAAGTGTAAGTTCATACTTAGACATGCAGTCAAGAGGGGTTGAGTTTTTATTTTAAGTAAGAGAGTTGATAACAGAATGAGGGACGGGAAATAGCTAAAGGTTGCTTTAAATTCTGAAATGATTTTTTTTCTTCACTATTCCAAGGGAAGGGGCTCTGGTGTATCCTGTTTTAAAAGATTTGACAAAGGTTTAGCAATTTCTGTGTAGTTAGACATCCAATGTCTGCAATATCCTGTCAAACCCAAGAAAGATCTAACCTGACGCTGAATAATTGGACGTGGGACTTTAGTGATTGTCTCAATATGAGATGGTAATATCTGCCTTCCACCTGCTACTTGGAGATATCAGATGACCAAGATAACATACCTGAGATGGCCATAGCTGTAACTTTTCTCTCTACCTTATGTCGTTTTTCTGCAAGGATAGTTGAAATATGTTTTGTATCTTGCTGACACTGCTGAAAAGTCAAATGCTATTAATATATTATCTACATTTTGCACTAACACATCTTTCAAATCCTTTTTTAGAATTTTGAGAAATTAATGGAGATTTATTGTATTCATGTGGTAACATAGTCCATGTATACTGCTGTCCCTTATAAGTAAAGGCAAACAAATACTGACTTTCAGGGTGGATAGGTATAGAAAAGAATGCTGATCCATGGATAGGTATAGAAAAGAATGCTGAACATGGATCTATCACAAAAACATATTTTGCTGTAGGTGGTATGCAACTCCAGTATTGTTGCTGGATTTTGAACCATAGGAAAAGTTGGTAATACTGCACTGTTTACAGCCCTCAAATCTTGCACAAACCTGTAAGTATCCTTACTGGCTTTTTTCACAGGGGAAAATAAGGGCTTTTAGCTGGCACTACTATTCCTTGTTGTATCATGGACTGAATTTACAGATTTGATTCCCTGCTCTGCTTTTGGTTTCCGTGTATACTGTAAAACTCTAGGGAGAGGTTTGGATGGATGCAGTTTTACTTTTTACTGGTTCTGCAGATTTTACTATACCTACTTCATTTAGCATGTTTAGCCCATAAGTTAGCAGATACCTGCTGCAGTAGTTGTTCAGCTCTCTGTATGCCTTCAGTAGACTGTTCCTCAGCTTTTGCTAAGATTGCTAACACTCCCCCCCCCCCCCGGATTCTGTTGGAACATCCAAATTCACCCCTTTCTGGTGTACAGTAGATTAGTACAACCCAGTTTGCATAACTGGTCTCTCCCTAACAAATTTACCGGTGCAGTTGTACTAAAAAGGAAAGAATGCTTTTCTTCAGTTGATCCTGAAGAAATGGATATAGGTTCTGAAACATATGTAACAGTAGGTTTGTTACTCCATTTGCCTTTACTTTATGCTATGTAACTGGTATCTGACTATCTGAGGTAACGTTTAATACAGACCTAGTGGCTCCAGTGTCTACCAGGAAAGGAATTTCCTTTGAAATTATTTCTACCTTAACATAGCGTCCCATTTGATCTATTGGCAGAAGAGGATTAATATTTATTTTTGTTTTATTATTCTGGCATAGTCAGTATGGTGATTTCTGACTCCTTCCAATTTGAGCAGGTGGTGGAGGAAATGCACATTGTTATAATTTGGTTGCTATTCAGTCCAGGTATCTTGGACTCTTGGCATTTGCTTATGTGGGCATTCTCCTCTCCAATGTCCTGCTTCACTACAATTGAAGCAAGATCCATCAGATGAGGCAGGAGGGGCACTGCCTGCACATTGTTGCTAACTAGCTGTGAATTGTTTCCCTCAACCAGCACTCCTACTAAATCCCCTATCAATTCTTCTCCCACTTCTCCTGCCTCTGCTTCATCCCCTTGGGGCTTTTAACTGCCTTATTTGCAAATTTAACAGCTTATCTTCAGTATCGTTTTTCCATTTTTCTTGATAGTACAGTGATTTTCAGCACTTAAGGACTCCAGGTTCTTTTCCTGCCGGTCTAGAAGCACTTGCTTTATTTGATTTTGTCACAAAGCACAAACTGAAGCAGATAAACACAAAAGCCAGAAGAAGTAGCTGGATCAAACCCACTCAAAGTAATGCAGACTGCAAAGCACCACACAGTTGTAGAATGCAGAATCCACTTTATTAACTTCAGAACATAAAAATCCAAGGATGAACGCTTTCGTCCAGAAAGATCTGGACTGCATCAGACAGTTTACCCCACATAGTTACTTCCTTCTTATACACTTCAAACAGGAAATTCCACCCAATTATGAACTAATCACTTATGTCATTAAAAGCACAATATTTACAGTCACTGAATTTAAAAAGCAGATAAAATATACCAACTGAAAAAGCTTTATTTGATTTTGTACTGGGATTGCAGACCCTGCACAGAAACCGCAGCAATAGCTGGATTAGCTTGTTCTTTTGGATCTGGTATTCCTGAATGTCTGTCAAACACTTCTTTGAGATGACTCAAATTATCTGCAGGGGCTTCACCTTTGTTTTGCTTACATGTCTGTGTCTTAGACCAATCTGTCCTAATTCAACACACTTCTGTAATTCTATTTAACATTGCTGTCGTTTTGTCTGTTAGTGCATTCCCTGTGAAAGTGCATTCCCTGTGAAAGTAAAATCTGTTATTTCATCCTTTTCGAGTAACTGTTTCCTTATTTCATCTGAAGCATCTACCCGTAGCAGTTGGTTTAAGTCTGTCAAAGTAGGGTTATGACATTCTATTATAGTTTTTAATTTCTCATAAAAAAACTATCCAAAAGCAACCAAACCACACCAAGATGAAACTGGTTGCCAACAACAGAGGAGTCCCCACTTCAGGTCCTTCCCAGACTATTTTATTTAACATGGAGTGCAAAATAATAAAAATACATAAATAGCGCTTAATACTGATGTAATACTTTTGTGTTTTCATCCTAAAAAAAACAGGACTTCATCAGAATACAACAAAGACTTGGTTCAGTTTATATACGCTAAAATCCCTCCAAAAATTCAGTTAAAATGTAATCAATTAATTGAGCAGTGGTTAACAGTTTAAAGGTGTAATGTCCCTTTTCACTTGCCATAACTGTTGTTCCAGTCAAAATGTAAGTGCATGTTAAAAACAAGTTAAAAAAAAAACTTTTAAGGAATTTTAATAAATACAAAAATCAGCATAATCAAAAATGTCCAGAAAAATATTTTCTTAAAGATTATACTGAAAATTTAAAAATGTTGAGTTTAATATTGATGAAAATCTATATAAAATAATTTCTACAAGTGCAGCCCTATAATTTAACCATGGCTGTATGGAAATACACTCATTTAATCCTGAAGCATACGAAGTATGTAACCTAAGTTGTCACTTGATTTCTTTTATTTCAAGTAGTGTACTCAAATCACCCCCTCTTAGATTTCCTGTTACCTTATCAAGAATAGCAAATTTAAAGTTTGTGTAATGGGAACATAATCTAGAGTGTTTGAAAAGAACACTGTTCTCATTTTGTCTCCGTATATTGTGTTCATGTATCCTTTTTCGGAGGCACCTCTCCTTCTTTCCAGTGTAATAACTAGAACATCCCAGACACTTGACAGGATTAAACTATTCCTGTAGTCTGACAGTTCCCTTTTTCAAAGTACACTACTGAACCCATCGCATTGTGTAGTTTGATAATATTTGATTCCAAGATATACATTGAGCTCACCTCCCACACCTTGTAGTTCCTTGCTTATGTTTAAAGCGGTGGTCCAAATCCATAGGACCCCCTCAAAACCATCCTTTAAATTCCTCCCTGTTAAATAGGGGTTCAGCACCGAGCAATTGGTGTATTTTGAGATAAACTCTCAGAATGTTCCAATTTGTTTTGATTATTTTTTAATTTATCCTTAAACCTTAACTGATCTTCTCTAACATTTGGAAAACTTTTGAACATAATATGCAGATCAGAAGGAGTCCAAGGATGATGAACAAGTTCTCTATTATTAGCCCCCAATATCTCTCTGAGGTGCCAAAAGATCCTCTCTAGAGGCAAAAACCTCTTGTTCTACCCTGTCATGTGGGTGCATGTGGTGGGCTATGGGTGTATTAAGTACCAGTGCTCCTGCTGGAGAGGTAGAGGCTTGTTGGAAATGAGAAGGAGAAGAAGAAAAAACCTCCCCAAATGCAGATGCCTGTTCTGAAGATGAGGGTTGAACAGGGGGTTGAGATGTAACAGTACCATGCTGACCTGGTGTCCACTGGACAGTTGTCCGTAATGCAGGGGTCTGGAAAACAGCAGAATCTTGTACAGCAGCCACCAGTACCAGTAAATATAGGGGTGCAGCAGCTACTGCAGGATTATCATCCTGTTCTGAAGTCTCTGCTTTTTTTTACCATCCCCAGTTTCTTTCAAACTTGCCAAGACACAATAAAGGGATCCCTTTTTACTGGTCTGTACTGCTACCTTAAAATCTTTCACCTGTTATAACAACGTATTAGCATCCTGTAATCCCCTTAATGCTGATTCCTTCCCTTTTAAGAGCTTTAGTATACCAAGAATAAAATACTGCCCATTGTTCCCCACTTATTTTGTTTTGCTTTTCTTCCAAAATACTCTTCAAATTCCCTAATCTATCCTTATCACAAGTTCCTTTTAACAGAAATACTGCACCAGGGCATTTTTTAGTAAACTGAAACCACACATTCAAATACTTACAACTTTCCTTTTCATAATTATGATACATAAAATATGTAACTTTGTTTCCATTTTTCCTATTACGACTTACTTTGTAGATCCTGGATCATGGTAATTCAGAAAAGAAAAATGACTACATCTATTCATTCACCATTCAGGGAGGAAAGGGTAGGGATTCTATCATTAGGCAATGACTGAGAAAAAGTTTTGATCAGCTGATGTCCTTCAAGAATGCAACTGCAGTCATAACATGTGGGTTGTCCTGCCTCAGGCAGCCCTCGGTCGGCCGGATTCCAAAGTCTGGGTCCGACGTCGGCTGATGTCGCATTTCTCTCCGACGTCAGGCGCGAGTATATACATAGCATCAGCCACGCCATTTTCTTCAGTCTTTTCTTCGCCAAGTGCTCCAGAAGCAGTTGAAATTACTGAAAAGTTAACAATTGTCTTTCTTGTGGTAAACAACACCATAGTGATTTCCAGACCACTATCTCTCGACCTGTGTAGCAGCCTAGCCTGTGCCGCTTCAACAAGCGCACTCTCAGACGCCCGGAGTTCTAAGCTGAAGATTTTTTGATAAATTATTGCTTTACCATACGCCCGTGAACTTCCACCACCGACTTCCACCGCTCGAACGAAGAGACACCCGCATTACCGACTCTGATTCCGGACATCACTCCGAAGCCAGTTTTTCCTCCTCCGAGACCATTGCTGTAGACAAGGTCTGCCTGCATGCGAACTGCCAGGCCCTCTATCTATGTGTCTATTAAGGCCTACACTAGGGTTAAGGCAGCCAGCAAAACAAAGCTTCTTACTACTAAAACCTTACCTCGGCCTACTCCAGAGACACAAATTATGTCCATGGCTGCTGACTTAATTTCTATGATTAGAGGTTCACAGGCCCATCCTGAGAGAGGATCCCAGCCTCCTTCTGATGGTTGAACCCTCTGACCCTATTCCTTCAGATGAAGATTCTGAGGGCTCTGTCCGATTTCTTTTATTTCAAGTAGTGTACTCAAATCCCCCCCTCTTAGATTTCCTGTTACCTCAGAACACATCACCTACAACACATAGACCTCACAGTCAGAGTGTCAAACAGTCACAGCCCTTAAGGCCAAACAAAATGCCAGACACACTAGTCATTGGTGACTCCATAGTCAGACACACTGACGTCCCGCTCACCAGACTGAGTAAGGAGAAGGTCACAGTAAGCTGCCTGTCGGGCGCTAGAATCCGCCACATAACGCAAGCACTCAGGTCTCTCAACAGCAGGTACAAATACGACTCAGTCATTGTCCACGCTGGTGTAAACGACCTGAGACGTACCTCCTTGGACTACATGAAAAGAGACACGAGGAGCTCTCTGATTTATGTAGCCCAGGCAGGTATGACCCTGACCTTGAGCAGTATCCTACCTTCACCAAGAATGATGCCACAATACAGAGATAAGATGATCAGCTTTAACAATTGGCTTAAACACTGGTGTCATTCAAAGGGGATCCAGTGTCTGTCTGCCTGGGATGACATGCTGGACAAGCCACGCTGCTTCGCAAGGGGCGGCTTGCACCTGTCACCCCTGGGATTCCGGATATTGGCAAAGGCTCTTGCCACCCCATAGCGCCTTTTTTAGGCAAGCCTCAAATTCTAAAGCTACCACCCTAGAACACAAAAAGGAAAAAAACTAAGGGTAATGCTGCTCAATGCCAGAAGTCTGAATCTCAAAATGCACTTTTCGAGGCCCTTCTCAGTATGGAGAACATCGATGTCTGTGCTGTGACAGAAACCTGGTTCAAGGCTCCTGAGAGCACCCCAGCACTATCAGGTTTTACCTCATATCATGCGTTCCGGCCCCAAAATCCGGACAATACCAAGAAAGGAGGGTGTATCCATATTCATCAAGGACTCCCACACCTCAAGACTGGTTGCAACGCACGATGCATCGGAGACCATCCAGGTGCAATTAACCATAGGCAAGACTGCTCTGCAAATTGTAGCATGTTACAGGCCACCCTCACAAACTCAGGAACCTCACATGGCCTTCCTGAAAACACTAGAGGGATAAATGTATCACCAAACACCATCATACTAGGTGACTTCAACTACCCTAATATAGACTGGGAACACTACTCAAGCCCAAACACCCTAGCCCAAAAGTTCCTGGAATTCATAAACTCAAATGCCATGGAACAACTAGTTACCATCCCCACAAGAGGAGATAACATACTTGACCTCATCATCACGAACATGGGAGCACAATGTTCAACACCGGAAGTATACCCCTCACTGGTGAGATCAGATCACAAACTAATCTCGCTGGAGGTCCTCATCCCACCCCACCTGAAATAAAAAGACCACAGTAAAGAACTTCTCGAAAGCCGACTTCACACTTCTAAAGACTAGTGTGGTCTCCTTTAAGGCCCCGAGCGTGGAAAACAGTACACATGCCGCTGAATCACTTACAAATGCCTTCTACCAGCACCTGCAGGACTGCATGGATAAGGCAATCCCAAGCAAAACAAAGACTCTTTGTACCAAAGGCAAGCGTCCAGTCTGGTGGACCCCAGCCATAAACAAACTCTACAACAAAAGGAGGAAGCTACTACAAGATAGAGCAAAATCCTTAAAAGGTAAGACACCCTTGATCACTATAAGTAAAAACTAAGAGCTCTCATAAAATCATCCAAAGCAAATTTTGAGAGAAAAATAGCTAAAGACTCAAAAGACAATCATAAGGCCTTCTTTAGCTATATTTAGAAACCTGGGAGGAAACTCCCAGATATGCTCAGAACTAGTTCAAAATGATGTGAAGATTACTGATCCTACGGACATTGCCAACATACTGGCTGACAGGTTCAGTGCAAACTTCTCCCCTCCCCAAAAGGAGAGATATCTATACCAAATGATTGCAGCCCCCAAACATCTCCAGCCCAAGTGAGAACTGCTCTCTCCAAAGCAAAAACACAGCATCCATGGGACCAGATGGTGTCCCGGCTGTGTGCTCCACGAACTCAATGAGGAATTAAACCCACAGCTAGGACAGCTGTTTAATCAGAGCCTTACCTCTGGATCGCACTCCAGGAGTGGCGCACTGCAACTGTGGTCCCACTTCACAAAGACGGTGCCTCCACCGACCCTGGAAATTACCGCCCATTAGCTTGACAAGCCTTATCTGCAAAGCCATGGAGAGGATCATAATGGACCTCATAAATAAAGACATAGGAATTTGCAGACTTTGGATCCAACCCAGTTTGGCTTTGTCAAAGGCAGATCATGCCTTTTAAACTTGGTTGACTTTTTCGAAACAGTCACCAAAGCCATTGATGAGGGAAAGGCAGTCCATACAGCCTACCTCGATCTGGCTAAGGCCTTGATACAATACCCACTGGTATCATTGAAAAACTCATCAGCTTAAATATTAACCCATGCATCACAAGATGGGTTGCAAACTGGCTGAGTGACAGAACCCACAGGGTCAGAGTTGCTGGCACCATGTCAGACTCAAAGCCTGTCACAAGTGGTGTCCCACAGGGCTCAGTCCTAGGCCCACTCTTGTTTGGCATCTACTTCTCAGAAGTACAAGCAAACACAGGAGGGTTATGGCTGACAAAGTTTGCAGATGACTGCAAACTGGGTGCCATAGTAGAAAACACATCTGACACAGATATCCTTCAGAAGGGTCTCACAGAAACGGATAACTGGTGCCAGAGCCATGGCCTAAAGTTAAATGCCAAAAAATGCATAGTCATACCCTTCGGGAAAAACAAGGTTACCCCTAGCTACCAAATAGGTGGCAATCCACTGAGCACAGAAGAAGTTATCAGGGACCTGGGGACCCAGGTTGATAGTAGTCTGTCATTCGACACCCATGTAGCTAAAGTAGTTAGGAAGACCTTCTACATTGCCCACCTTATCATGAAGGGATTCTCATCTAGATCAAGGGAGGTCATTGTCTCCCTCTACTCATCACTCATCAGACCAATGATTGAGTACAATGCCCCATTCGTAATGTATCTGACCCGACACTTGCAGCAGCTGGAGAGGCCACAAAGTTCCTCACCAAAGGATAAAGGGTCTCAAAAATCTGTCCTATGCTGCCCGACTGAAAGAACTCCAGCTCTATTCAGTAAACACGCTTGCTCAGAGGTGACCTTTGCCTAACATACAAGGCCATGTCAAACCCAGATTTGATGAATATGCTTCACCTCAAAAAATCTAGATCCATCAGAGCCCCAAGGCGGAGACTTAAACCGACACGGCTATTAATAGGGCGTGCTGGAGGGATAGATTCATCACCCAAAGACTCCTATGCTGTGGAACAAAATCCCAGTATATGTGAGGCAGAGCACCTCGCTGGCCTTGTTCAAGAGAAATCTTGACCAATGGATGGGAGATCGCAGATATACCCCCAGGGATTACCTCAGTGTCACTGCTCGACAGAGGCACAGCAAAATAATGGGTATAGTTCCCCATACTAAAGGGGTGGCGTAAGCCACAAAACTATGGGCTAGGCTTGTAAATGCCCTTGGGCAGATAGCCTAGTATGAACCTATGAACCTATGAACCTTATCAAGAATAGCAAATTTAAAGTTTGTGTAATGGGAACATAATCTAGAGTGTTTGAAAAAGAGCATTGTTCTCATTTTGTCTCTGTATATTGTAATAATGTTCATGTATCCTTTTTCAGAGGCACCTCTCCTTCTTTCCAGTGTAATAACTAGAACATCCAGACACTTGACAAGATTAAACTATTCCTGTAGTCTGACAGTTCCCTTTTTCAAAGTACACTATCGAACCCATCGCATTGTGTAGTTTGATACTATTTGATTCCAAGATATACATACATTGAGCTCACCTCCCACACCTTGTAGTTCCTTGCTTATGTTTAAAGCAGTGGTCCAAATCCATAGGACCCCCTTCAAAACCATCCTTTAAATTCCTCCCTGTTAAATAGGGGTTCAGCACCTAGCAATTGGTGTATTTTGAGATAAACTCTCAGAATGTTCCAATTTGTTTTGATTATTTTTTAATTTATCCTTAAACCTTAACTGATCTTCTCTAACATTTGGAAAACTTTTGAACATAGTATGCAGATCAGAAGGGGTCCAAGGATGATGAACAAGTTCTCTATTATTAGCCCCCAATATCTCTCTGAGGTGCCAAAAGATCTTCTCTAGAGGCAAAAACCTCTTGTTCTAACCTGTCATGTGGGTGCATGTGGTGGGCTATGGGTGTATCAATACTAGCGCTTCTGCTGGAGGTAGAAGCTTGTTGGAAATGAGAAGGAGAAGAAAAAACCTCCCCAAATGCAGATGCCTGTTCTGAAGATGAGGGTTGAACAGGGGTTGAGATGTAACAGTGCCATGCTGACCTGGTCCTCCCCAAATGCAGATGCCTGTTCTGAAGATGAGAGTTGAACAGGGGTTGAGATGTAACAGTACCATGCTGACCTGGTGTCCACTGGACAGTTGTCCGAATACAGGGGTCTGGGAAACAGCAGAATCTTGTACAGGAGCCACCAGTACCAGTAAATATAGGGGTGCAGCAGCTACTGCAGGATTATCATCCTGTTCTGAAGTCTCTGCTTTTTTTTTTTACCATCCCCAGTTTCTTTCAAACTTGCCAAGACACAATAAAGGGATCCCTTTTACTTGTCTGTACTGCCGCCTTAAAATCTTTCACCTGTTATAGCAACTTATTAGCATCCCGTAATCCCCTTAATGCTGATTCCTTTCCCCTTTTAAGAGCTTTAGTATACCAAGAATAAAGTACTGCTCATTGTTTCCCACTTATTTTGTTTTCTTTTCTTTTAAAATACCCTTCAAATTCCTAATTTATTCTCATCACATGTTCCATGTAATGGAAATACTTCACCAGGGCAATTTTTAGTAAATTGAAACCACGCATTCAAATACTTCCAACTTTCCTTACCATAATTATGATACATAAAATATGTAGGTGCTCCCTTTACAGGGATTTGGTCCTACCTGCTTAACTTTGTTTCCATTTTTCCTATTACGACTTACTTTGTAGATCCTGGATCATGGTAATTCAGAAAAGAAAAATGACTACATCAATTAGAAAAGGGTAGGGATTATGTCATTAGGCAATGACTGAGAAAAAGTTTTGATCAGCTGTTTCCCATAGCACCTCCTTGCTTTCGTCCCGTCATGAGCTCAGAATTTACAGTTCCAGCATTGCGATCTGGTTAACAGGGGGATAGGTACTGTGTCCAGAACTGACCACTCTTTTGGACCCTCTGAGGGTACTTTCATACAGTGACACCTACATGCTATGGGCTCAAACTTGATTACCAGTACATACTCACCTATGTCCTAGCATGCTATAGGCTCATGAACTTAATTTAACTTTAACCTTTTTTTGGTCTTTCTCTCTTTTTCACTCATACGTTAAACATCACAAAACACTTCTCATGCCTCTTACCTTTTAGTCTTGAGGGATACCCTTGACACAAGGAGCCTCCTTTTGTTAATTTTCTTTTTTGTTGTATGCACATACATGTTAAACTTTTCCTTATTTCGGTGGGGTCCTCCCACTATTACTTTACATTTACCTAACAAGCAAACTCAGTCATTCAACAAAACAATTAGAAAATTATCTAAGAGAGAAAACAAATCATTTTCCACAAATCCATTTTTCCCATTTTTAGTCTAGCATGTTCGCACATCCTGAATAGTAAGATATCCATATCTCTTGACTATTCCATACAAAGCAGCGTGGAATTCACAGAACAACTTTGAGCTAAGCCCATATAATTCTGCCCTGCAGCATTACCAAAGTTCAGAATCTGAGTCTTAAGGCACCAAGAGTTTCACCTTTTAGTCTTGAGTCAAGAATAACGCTTCAGGATGTGCAAAGTACTTGTTTATTCCATAAACAGTGTTGGGAGACTGACTACTAAAATTTTCAGATCAGTCTCAAAGAATGAATGAATATACTTTTCTTTTTCTTATCAATTTCATGCATGCAGAACTTTGACATAACATAGCTTTTAACAAATACATTTTTTAAATATTTATGTCCTCGTGATCCTCCCTTAGAGCTTCATGTGAACACTTGACAGTATGTTGACAGTATGCCATTTAAAACGTAGACCACCTGTGTTTAAGATTTATTGGCTTGCAACTCTGTAACATTTGGTACCAGCACACACTATCTCACAGACATCCTTGCAAAGACTAATCCTCCAGCCTGAGAAGGCCAGAGCGCTGTTGTTGTGTCCTTCGGCTTTTCCCGGTTAGGGGTCGCCACAGCGGAACTCCAGTCTGCTAATGATTGGCAGTAGACTTTTACATGCCGAGTTGCCAGCCCTGATGCACAACCTTCAACGAAGGTACGCCCATTCACGCACGTCGCCTGTGAAGGCTAGAGCGTACACTTGATTAATCTGTTTTCCACAGATATCTGACACTTTTATAACCTCCCTTAACTCTTTCAGCACTTACTTTGCCTTCAACTGTCTGTCAGTGCAGACAGGATGCAATTGTACGACACTTGAAATGTAAAGCAACTACTTTATATGAAACTATATATTGAATAATCATGCATCTGTTTTTTTTTAACATAAACATATTATAAACATTTTATTTGAGTCATTTGTGAAGAAATTACAAGTTAATATGCATTTTGTGAAGAATAAACATGAGACTAAATACCCTTTCATAACACTTGCCAAATGCCTTGAGGTCAATGTATAGTATTAAACAGTACTTCAGTGATCACACGTCATTGCCGTAAGTGGTTAGTGAGGAAGAATAAGGTGGTGGTGGTAGTGTTGTAACCCTTCGCAAAACCATGGTGCTTGCTTAAGATTAAAATGTGCTGATCCAAGTAATCTTTTGGTTGTGCTATGGAGTGACTGCTTTTACAAGGAGTGTTCGCACATGGGAAATCAGTTTAATTGAATAGTATAATTTATTTTTTTATCTTCTTGCCCAGTTTTTGGTAGCTGAGCGTCACTGGAGGAATACTGTACATTAGGGAAAGTCCTAGGATGCTAATTAAAGTTTTACAGGTCTTGGGGAATCTAGGATATAATCCATTGGCTTCTAATCCTCCATGTTTAGGCAATTTACTGAACCAGTAGCTAATCTCTTGGACTTAGGATATGTATGTAGGTATATTTATGTGGGCTAAAGATCTAATTCTGTACTGAGGAATGGAACAACCTGAACACAGAATATTGTTGTGTCTTTCGGCTTTTCCCAGTTAGGGGTCGCCACAGCGGAACTCTGGTCTGCTAATGATTGGCAGTAGATTTTTACGTGCCAAGTTGCCAGCCCTGACGCACAACCTTCAACGAAGGTATGCCCATTCACGCATGTCTCCAGAGAGAAGACACTCTAGCTGAGACTCGAATGGGACAACATCTTACTGTCAGGTGACACAGAATGCAATAAAAAAAAAAAAAGGAACAAATTGTTGATCGTGAAGTGCTCTGTGATTAGCTTACAGTCGGTGTGAAGTTTGTCTGTCACCGTTCTTCAGTGACCATCTGTGTTACTTATTTCCTGACAGAATTATGCCTGAAGTGGTCTGACATTGCACTGGAAGTTTAATTGCATTGTATTTGCTAACCAGGGTAGATACTGATCCGTATGGATATTTTTTTAAACTCTGACTGTCTGGTTAAAGATCCTGTTCAAAATCAAAAGTCTGTCTTACCATGGGAAACATTTTCAAAAGTGGCAACCTCAAGGAATCTGTGCTCCAAATCCACACATTTCATAAATAATTGTATTAATTTCTTTTTAGCAATTAAAAATAAAATAAAAGTTTAGCAAGCACTGCAGTTTCAAAATGTGTACCCTCTGCACACTTTTATGTCTTTGCATATAGTAATTTTAATCAAGTAATTCAGAACACGTCTGGCGTTAGGCCATGTGGACCTATTTGGCCCAGTAGTGCCCTGCTGCCATGGGCTGTGGCAGGATCATTATTTCTTGGGCAAGTTTTCTGGGCCACATAATCACAAAGACATTTTCCTACATGTAGTCTTCCTTCTACAGTAGCTACATAATTTTCCTGTCATTCATTGCTGTAGGAGCTAGTAGCGGACTGTTAATATTGCAGTCTTGTGACACTTGTGTGAATCCCAGTGTTCATTCTCCCATAGTAATGCCTGCTGAGTACTCAGTAGGGTTTTCAGCCTTGTGTATCACTCCGATGTTCTCCGTGTTTCACTGTTGCAGTCATCACTTGTGGGTTATCCCTGCTTTGGTAGCCCTCGGCCAGCTAGAATACCAGAGTCAATGTTTTTGTGCACTGGCTGCCATCGCCTGTAGTCTGACGTCAAGTCATCAGTACTATAAAGCAAGGTAGCCGACGTCATTACATCAGTCTTTCTTGCAGTGGAGCCTGTAGCAGAAACAGTTTGCATGTGTGCCGGTCGGTCTCTATCAGAAGTTGAATTTCAGCAGAAAATGTCTAAAGCGAAGTACCCCGTTGGGGACCCTTTTTTCTTGCTCTAACCGATGTCCGAAAAAAGTTAACAATTGTCTTGCCTGTGGAAAGCAGATCCCACACCGAGACTTTCATTCTTACTGCATCACTTGTTTAGGCCCAGACCACGATGTCCCTCGTTGCTGGTTCTGTGCCCTCTTTAATGCGAGAACCATTCGCCGTAGAGCTCTTTTTGTAGACAATTATTTTCGTGTTCCGTCTTTGAATTCCGATATGGCATCTGTCGGCCAACAGTCTGTCGACATTCTGAAAAAATGTAAAGATAGAGACAGGCCACACAAGGCTAAGCCTTGTTGATGCTACCGCTAAGCAAGTCTTCAGTTGTCTGGAATTCAGTGAGGCGCTTTCGCAGTCCCTGATGCCTGACTCACTTTCTCTTTAGGCCTCTGCCGAGACCCTTTCAGAGTCCGGTATGCCACAGAAATCCCCTTAGTCTTCCATGCTTTTGGCTGTCTCTGCTTTGGTTGGGTGCGGAGCCGCGACTCTGGCACCGGCTTCTGAGAAGGCCTTTCACACTACCAATTTTAGACAAAAAAAGTATTCTCATCCAACTACCGCTTCTCAAAGACTGACGGATTCTCTCAGGCCTCGAAGCCAGGCCACTCCTAGGAAATCTGCTTCTAGCCACCATCTTGCTACTGCTCCCCCACCTCAAACTCAAATGCTTAAAATGGAGGAGGATATCATCTCCCTTATCCAAGGTACTCAGGCCCCCACTCCAAAAAGGAAAAGGCATCCTTCTCCAGAAATTATGACAGACCAAGAGTCTGAAGAACCCGATTATTCTGCTTTTGAAGAGAAACAACATCCCTTAACTGTTTGAGGATTCATATGCAGAGGAATCCATCCCCTCTGCCTCCCCTCCAGAGGACCTGTCCTTTGGGGATACCCTTCACTCCCTCAGGGAACATTTTCAGTGGGAATCTGAAGACTTCCCACAGTCAAAAAAAAGGCTTGGACCTGCCCCAGCACAGACCCCGGCCATCCCACCTATTCTGGAGGTGGTAGATGATATTTTCCATGAATCCAGCTTAGCCTCTGATGCCCTACCTCCTGCTCCAACTAAACCTGACCAGTACTACAGAGTACCAGATTTTCAAAAATAATACCTGTACAGGAACCCTGCTGCAGACCCTGAGGTCATTACACAAGAGACCCAAAGGAGCTAAGACTAGTTCTGCCAAGAATCCTCTTCTTTCTGACAAAGAATCCAGAACTCTGGACAGATGGGGTAAGAAAGTATACACCTCTGCAACCTTAGCAATCAGAGCACACAGTTGTCAGTTCCATGTGTTAAAATATCAACAACACACTTTGGAACAATTAAAATCGAAGATTGCTACCTCTCCTGACGGTGAGAACTCAAGAGCTGGCAGAATTACTACACTCAGCTTGTCAAGTGGCCAAGCACTCAGTACAATGTGGATATGCCACCCTAGAAGCCTCTAGCAGGGCAGCAGTGACGGGATCTATTAAAGACATGCATGGCTGAAGGAACAACCACTCCCTGATCATGTCAAGTCTAAACTTATTGATGCACCCCTAGATAAGGAATGTCTGTTTGGGGAAAACACAGAAGAGGTGCTTAAAAAGATGGCAGACAAAGCAAAATCTATGCAAATAATAAAATATTTCTTTCAAGTTCAACCACCCAGATTCAACGAACTTCCCTTCTAAGCACTGGGCCTTCCCTGCACCCAGCAAACAGGGCCAAGGTAAGCCCCGCAGGGACAGGCCATCCAGGCCCCTATCCCAGGGCCAGCAAAGAGGCAAACAATGGACCACTTCCGCCTCTAAGGTAGGGAGTTCTAAGCCAAGCTTCTATGGCAAGCACTCACAATGACTCTTCGTCTGCCCTCCTTTCACTCATCAAAAACTAGGAGGAAGGCTCATCCTCTTCAAGGACAATTGGGTCTCTATAACCAAGGACCAATGGGTATTAAAAATCATTTCTTAGGGATACAGATTCTCCTTTAGCGAACTCCCTATTCCAAGAGAGTAGCCAGACCTCCCCCCAAACCAGTGGGCAGAGGCATTAAAATAGGTCCAAACACTAATATCCCAGGGGGCAGTAGAACCTGTCCCTCCAGATCAAACAGGAAAAGGTTTTTACTCCAAACTATTCCTTTTTCCCAGAAAAGAGGGCACTTAGAGCCCCATCCCAGATCTATCCAAACTGAACACCTCCTTGGTGGTCCCCAGATCCAAAATGCTAACCTTGCAGCAGCTCCTGCCTATGCTCACGCAAAATGCCTGTCTTGTGCCACTAGACCTAAAAGATGCCTACCTCCACATCCCGTCAGGGAATCGTGCAGAAAATTCCTGCACTTCAGAGCAGGCAATCAACACTTTCAGTTCTCTACACTGCCCTTTGGCTTATCTACTGCTCCCAGAGTATTCATCAAATGCTTGGCCCCGGCTATAGCATTCTGCAGACCGAGAAATATGCAGATTTACCCTTACCTGGACAACGGCCTCATTCAGGCAGATGGCAAAGAAAGTTGTTCCCAGGACCTTCTCTTTGTCAAATCACTCTTAACTTCCCTAGGGTTCACTATCAATGAGAAAATAATCAAAGCACAACCCCCACCAGGAAAATTGTTTTACTGGGAGCTGTCTTGGACACAGCAACCCAAATAGCCTTCCTATCCTCAGAAAAGCAGAGCTTCCTGCCTCTCTACTTCAACCAGCTGGCTTCCAGAAGACACCTCACTGCGAGGACGTTCCTGCAAGCCCTGGGATACATGGCATCTTGCATCCTTCTCATCCCTCTCGCCAGGCTTCACATGAGAACTTCAGTGGTACTTAAATAACCTTTGGTGTCAGTACTCTCAGTCCCTAGAGACCACTCTCCCTCTGATACCTTGCATAAGGTCAGACTGTCTCTGGTGGGCAGAGGCCTGTGCCATGAACAAGGGTCTTCCTTCCTTCATCCTCTGCCCTTCTGGCCAGACTATCACCACCGACACCTCAGACATAGCTTGGGGTGCTCACCTAGCAGGCAGGTGTACCCAAGGCCTTTGGAATGCCCACAACTTCACTTCCACATCAGCCAGAAAGAAATGATGGCAGTGCACAAGACTTCCTTCCAACCCATCTCAGGCCAGGGGTTCTCGTTACAAAAACAGACAATACCACAATAATGTGGTACATCAACAAGTAGGGAGGCACCCAATCTTACCCCCTGTGCAGGTTAGCCATGAGTCTGTGGCTTACAGCCACCTCCATGGGGCTACACCTAATTGCCCAATACTTACCAGGGATCAACAACACACTGGCCGACCACCTAAGGAGAAACTTACTGGATCCCTACAAATGGCAGCTCCACAGAGAAATCTTTCTGCAAATGGCAGCTCCACAGAGAAATCTTTCTGCAAATCACCCAGGAGTGTGGGGACCCCAGAAATGGACCTCTTTGCCTTGCACCTCAACCACCAGCTGCACAAGTTTTGTACCAGGGAGTATCACCTCCTAGCATAGAAGGTGGATGCCTTGACCTTCCCCTGGAGCTCCCTCTTTGTGTATGCATACCCTCCTCTGCCCCTTATTCCCAAGGTTCTGATCAAAATAAGAGGAAACCAAAGGCCATCCTCATTGCTCCAGATTGGCCCAGACAGCATTGGTACCCCTTATTGCATAGTCTGACCTTACAGCCCCCAAAGCTGCTTCCCCTGAGGTCAGACCTCTTGACCCAGGAGAGGGAGAAGGTATTGCACCCAGACCTACAGACTCTCAAACTTTCAGCATTTATATGCTAAAAACTAAGGAGTCCCTGTTAAGCAAACTGGTCCTGGACATCATCACGGAGGCCAGAAGGCCCAGCACAAGAAAATCATATGCAGGAAAATTGAAACTATTTATTCCTGGAAACAATCAAAAGGGAGCAGTACCTCCCAACCTTCCATCCCTCTCTTCCTGGATTACCTAGCAGAGTTGCTCAATAGTGGCTTCTCCTTCTCCTCTGTTAGAATCCATGCATCGACCATCTCAGCCCATTATGATTCAGACCTGCCCCTCTTCTCTCATCCTTTGATTAAGCATTTCCTCAGAGGGGCTTCTAATATCAGGCCTCCCAGAAGGCCTCCAATGCCACCCTTGGACCTGAATTATGTGTTAGAGAAACTAACCGTACCTCCGTACGAACCTGCCACTTCAACAGAATTGAAATACCTCTCTTGGAAGACTGCCTTCCTACTAGCTATCACCTCAGCCAGAAGGGTCTCGGAACTTCAAGCACTCATGGCTGTCGAGCCCTTCATAATTTTCCATGCAGACAGAGTTTTTCCATGCAGACAGAGTTTCCCTGAGGACTAACCCCTCCTTTATCCCCAAGGTGGTATCTGATGGGAAATTAAGAAGCTATTAATTCTAGGATGGCAAGTGTGCTTCTGTTGGTGGAGAATAAGGCTATGCAGGATTTGCTAAATTCTGCCAGTCTTGTCAATAAACATTCATTGCATTGTGGTTCTGACATTCTAGAAGCCTCCTGTAGGGCTACAGCTACTGGCTCTGTTATTTAGAAGGTATGCTTGGCTCAGGGAGCAGCCTCTACCAGAGCCTGTCATGGATAAGCTTTTGGATGTACCTTTGTATAAAGACAGTCTTTTTGGCAGCAAAGCAGAGGAAGTGCTCAAGAAGATGGAAGACGAGGCCAAGTCTATGCAGACAGTTAGACTTTCTGCAAGTTCAGCCTCCTCGCTTTAGCAGGAATTACCCTTCTTAGAGTTGGACGTTCCCTGTTATCAGCAGACAGAACCGTTCTAGGACTAGAGGTTGCAAATCTTCAAGGGTGGCTACCCCTCAAAGGTCTTAAGGTTTTGGCAGGCTTCCTCTTCTAAGGCAGGAAGTTCTAAGCCTGCATCTCAGTCTAAACATTCTCAGTGACTCTGTCCAACTTCTGCTGTTCTTGCCTGCCCGGAGAGTCCTATAGGGGGAAGGTTGGCCCTTTTTGCAAATGTCTGGGCCACCATCACAGATGACAAATGGGTGCTCAGAACTGTATCCCTAGGACACAAGTTTTCTTTCTGCACCTTTCCAGTACCAAAGGATTCCCGGATGCTCCTCCAAACCAAAGTGCAGAAGTAGAAAAGCAAATTTTGTCTCTGTTACATCTGAGAGCAATAGAATCAGTTCCTGCTCAGCAGGTAGGCCAGGTTTTCTATTCCAGGCTTTTCCTAGTTCCAAAAAGTGAAGGCACCTGGTGTCCTATCCTAGATCTATCCATTCTGAATTCTTTCTTGATAATTCCAAAGTTCAAAATGCTCACTCTGCATCAGTTGCTGCCAATGTTAGAAAAGGATTCCTGGCAGGTAATGTTGGATCTCAAAGAAGCTTATCTGCACATCCCTATCAGGGAAAGTTGCAGGCAATACTTCGTTTCAGGGTGGGCAAGCAACATTATCAATTCTCTGTGCTGCCCTTTGGCTTATCTACTGTCCCAGAGTTTTCACAAAGTGCCTGGCTCCAGTTATTGCTTTTTGCAGGCAGAAGAAATTTCAGATTTAGCCATACTTGGACAACTGTCTAATTCAAGCGAATTCTCATGACCAGCTGTTAAAGGATCTAGAATTTGTAAAGACTCTTCTCTCTTCCCTGGGTTACACTCTCAACGAGGAAAAATCAAAAATGGTGCCATCCAAAGAGATAACATTCCTGGGAGAGAGTCTGAACACAGCTTCCCATATGATATATCTCACCCAGGAGAAGCAGACAGCTCTTTCAGTTTACTTCAAGGACTTGGCAAGCCTGTCCCAGCTCCCTGCAAGCTCTGGGATTCATGGCCTCTTGCATTCTCATGATTACATATGCAAGACTGCATATGAGGAAATTGCAGTGGTACCTCAAGACCTCAAGAACATTTGGTGAACTGCGGTGGTGGTGCTTGCGGTAGCGTTGTCGCCTCACAGTAAGACTTTGTCCTGTTCAATTCTCAGCTAAAGCGTCTTGTGTGTGGAGACGTGCGTGAATGGGCGTACCTTCGTTGAAGGTTGTACGTCAGGGCTGGCAACTTGGTACATAAAAATCTGCTGCCAATCAGTAGCGGACCGGAGTTCTGCTGTGGCAGCCCCTAACCGGGAAAAGCCGAAAGATACAACAACAACCTCTGGTGTCAACACACACAGGACCTGGATGTGATACTTACTCTGCTTAAATGTCTGTAGACAGAGTTTCTTTGGTGGGCAACAGCCTGTCTACAGAACAAAGGCATGCCTTTTTGCCCACTCTTTGCCACTCAAGTTCTTACCACAAATGCATCAGACTACGCCTGGGGAGCTCACCTGGATGGCAGATGCATACAGGGCAGTTGGAATGCCCAGCCGATGCACCTGCACATAAATTTAAAGGAGTTGATGGCAGTTCAGCAGGCCTTACTAGCTTTCAAGCATCATCTTTCTCCAGGGACCTTGCTTGTCAGGACAGACACCACCAGTCATGTGGTACATCAACAAGCAGGGAGGGACTCCTCCTTACCTCCTGTGCAGACAGAGCTTGAGTCTTTGGTCCATAGTAGCATCCCTTGGCCTGCATCTCTTATCTCAGTTTCTTCCAGGAAGGTTTAATGTCTTGGCAGACCAGTTGAGCAGACAGACCTTGGATCCTCATGAGTGGCAGCTGAACAGAGCAGTTTTTTTACAGCATCATTCAACGTTGGGGCACTCCTCAAGTGAATCTTTTCTCCTCTCCAGACAACCATCTTCTACCTCTTTTTTTGCACCAGACAGCATCACAGCAGAGCCTGGAAAGTGGATGCTCTGTCCTTCCCTTGGATGCTGCTGCCAGTTTATGCCTTCCCTCCTCTTCCTCTTCTTCCCAGAGTGTTATTGAAGATCAGGGACGAACAACCAAGGACTATTCTCATAGCTCTGGACTGGCCCAGACAGCATTGGTATCCACTGCTTCACAGTCTCTCCCAATTTCCTCCTTGGCATCTTCCTCTGAAGCCAGATCTTTTGGTTCAGGAAGGGGGAAACATTCAATATCCTCATCTTCAGTCTCTCCATTTGGCAGCATGGCTCATTGTATGACTCCATCCTTTTCTTCTTCCCTTTCCCAGCAGGTAGTTGATGTGCTGAGGGAGGCCTGGAGGCCTAGCACTAGGAGGTCTTATGCTGGCAAATGGGAAAGATTCTCTCATTGGATGCAAGCTAGAGGGGAATCTTCTCAGCCTACCCCTTCCTCTGATCCTGGAATACCTGGCTGATTTGCTTCAGGGTGGTCTCTTTTTCCTCTATCAAGATCCATGCTTCAGCCATTTCTTCTCATTGTTTTTTTAGAACAGCCAATTTTCTCTCATACCCTGATGAAAATGTTTCTCATAGGTGCTTGCAACTTAAAACCTCCCAGAAGGGCACCTACTCCAGCCTGGGATCTTAATTTTGTTCTAGAGAAACCCACTCTTCCTCCTTTTGAGCCAGCTGCCACTGCAGATTTTAAGTTTCACTCGTGGAAAACTGCCTTCCTCTTGGCTTATAACTTCAGCAAGGAGGGTTTCGGAACTGCAAGCTTTAATGGCTGTGGAGCCTTTTCTTATTTTTCATGCTGATAGGGTCTCTCTGAGAACCAAACCCCTCTTTTATGCCTAAGGTGGTTTCTAGCCTGACTCTTAATCAGTCCATACACCTTCCTACCTTCTTTCCTAATCCTCAAAGTAGAGGTGAAAGGGTCCTACACTTTCTTGATGTGCACAGACAGCTCAGGTTTTACCTGGATAGGACTAAAGACCTTCGGAAATCAGCACAGCTATTGGTCAGCTTTGCCCCTGGAGCCCAGGGCAAGGCTATTTCTAAGCAAACCATTTCTAAATGACTGCACATTGTATTACTTTTTGTTATTCCTTTCATGGCAAGGTTCCTCGTCAAGGGGTTAGGACCCACTCAACTAGAACAGCTTCCACTTCTGCAGCCTGCCTTTTTAAGGGGTGTCCCTACTAAAGACATTTTGGAGGCTGCCACATGGTCTTTTGTTCACACTTTAACAAAGCATTATAATTTGTCTTTGTTTTCAAGAGCCAGGACAGGGTTTTCCACTGCTGTTCTGCAAGGCATTATCTCCAGTCCTTGATTCTGTTGGTTCCTCCTCACTTTTGTCTGGGCTTTGGTAATCAACCCATTGGTTAGGACTGCAACAGTGACGCACGATTAACATAGTACAGTTGTATACACTTACCATAAATGTAGATGTTCTAGTGTATTCGCTGTTGCAGTCCTGGTTTCCCTCCCTCCTTCCCCATTGTTCTGTTTTCCTAAGGTACAGGTTAAGTTTGGTATTTGCCAAAATGGCTTTTGGTATAAGCCTTGTTTTCTGGGGGCTTCTAACTGTTAAGGCAAGAAAGACTGAGGAAGTGACATTGGCTGCCTCCTTTTGCATCTGACGCCCTGATGTCCTTTACAGCCTACAACAGCCAATGTCATTTTTACTTAACTTTTGGTATTCTGGTCGATCGAGGGCTACCAGGAGCCGGATAACCCCTTGGTTAGGACTGCAACAGTGAATACACTCAATATCTACATTTGTGGGAAGTGTACACAACTGTACTTTCCCTCTACATCCATGGGGTTTCCTTAATGCATTCTGATGTTTATCTCACCTGCCAAAACATGCCTCTTAAGTTTCTGCGCATGTTCTCTTTACCATTGCCCTTGTGAATTGAGATGTAGCTAGAAGTGGTCTGCAAGCACTAGTCTGCATAGCTGCTTTAGCAAATAAATAATTCAAAATAAACTTCCAGAAACAGTTTATAAGTAGAGTGGTATGAGAGGAGTTCTGTTTCTTAGGAGAGAGCCAAGATGATGATGATGATGGTTATGATTATTCTTGATATTCATTCTGAAGATATTCAATAGTTTTATGACTTCAATGAAGTTTGAGAATTTAACTGAGATCAGCAGTTCACTGCAGGGGCACAAGTGATTGCAAACCCATGAATGAAGAAATGGGTACTATGATATGAAAGTGTATAACTTAGTTTAGAAAGTTATGTTCTTTTTGCCCCCCCCCCCCCATCTCCACACATCCATCAACATCATGTCCCCTCACTCAGTTGTCCAGAATTCCTGGCATCCCTGTACATTGGGCATGGAGACAAGAGGTAGAGACTGATGAGACAGAAGATTTTACCAGGATTCATGTTTCACTTGCTTCAAAGTAGCATGGTCTGCTTAGTAATGTGTTAAATATATACTATTACAATTATTTTGTTTTTAATATGTGGCAACATGCATTCCTGATACCTAATTTTAAATTCTATTAAAACCAGGAGTCCAGATGCTAGAATAGACTTTGGGTGAAGTGGGGTGCCGGGTGGTGTGGTATGACGGGGAGCCCACCTAAATGGTCCAGATTGGGCTACACAGTTGCTGAGGCCAGCTCTTATTTTGGAGGCAAACTGTTACCTAGGAGTGTGTGTGTGTGTGTGTGTGTGTGTGTGTGTGTGTGTGTGTGTGTGTGTGTGTGTGTATGTATATATATATATATATATATATATATATATATATATATATATATATATATATATATATATATATATATATATATGGGTTCACTATATAATTTCAAAATACTGAAATCCTGAATTTCAGTATTCCAAAATTGTATAGACTAATCTCAAAATACCGAAACCGCAGAAGTTGGAAATTTAAACTTCCGAGGTTCAGAGATTTTGAATTTACACTTCTGGTGTTGCGGTGTTTGTATGGTTTGTTAGTGCGGGTATATATGCATGTGTAAGTGTGTTGGTTAGGGGCTTTAGTCTATGCCTGTCTGTGTTGTGACTTTAGTGTGTGTGTGTGTGTGTGTGTTTGTGTGTGTGAGAGGGACTATAAAATGTGTGGGTGTGAGTTATGTTTGTGTGTCTGATTGCTCGATCTCTGAGTTAGTATATATAAGAAGGGGGGTATGGGTGGTGCAGGGGGGCTTGCCCCCCTGCATATATGTAGTTTAGATATGTTTGTGTGCTTGTGGGGGGATGTTTGTGTGTGTGTGTATGTGTTTGTGTTTGCTGTATGTGTAATGTAGGTGCGGGAGTTTAAATTTTGTGGTTTTGGGTGTTAGGGATTTGTAGGTTTCGGTTTTATAATTTCGAAATACTGAAATTCGGGATTTCAGTATTTTAAAATTATTTAGTGAACATATATATATATATATATATGCGCATATATATATATGCGCGTGTGTGTAAACAAAAACAGGGTGTAAGCTGCTGCAACAGAATGCCTTGCACAGCTCTTCCTCTTCAGCCTTATCCTACTGAAAAAGACTGAACAGAACTACTGTTCTAGGCAATCTGCGGGAGCATTTTAACTTACAAACTTTGTTTAAATGTATATATTTTTGTCATTTAAGTTCGGGTGGAAGTGTTTCGGCCTCCATAAGACCACAACAGCAGTGACTGTCATCCATGAAAGTACAGATTTTTAAAAGTCAGTATTTTAAGATCAGAATGGACACGCTTTGAACAGCTGTGAGAAAAGACAGAAGTGGAATGAAAATACTGCATTTCATTTTATGCCTTTGAACGTGACCTTTAAGTATCTAACTCGCTGTCACACAGACAGTGGTCAAATGAAGGCTGAAGTTGAACATGTAATCCAGTTTGGAATACTACTGGATGTATTTGTCTGTTTTTGCTTCTGTGACCAGCTCATGACTGATAAAGGACCCTAGAGGTGCTGTCCAGTTAATGTGCTCAATAAATAAATTTATCTCTCTGCCAAAGTTATTCAGCTGTTTGCCAACATTCCCTTGTGAGCAGTAGAAGGCCTGATCGCTCAGAAAGCTGGTCTTAAAATCATGTCCTCTTACTTGTGGAATAAACCTTTTTCAGTTTCACTAGACAGAGTGCTGCTTGGCTTTTCAGTCTCTTGTATCTTATAGCAGATGTCTTGTTAAGGTAGTAGGATTTTAAGCAAGTATTCAAAAGCAGTGTTTTTCTGAGCTGTGACACTCTCATCAGTGTAAGCCAGGGCATTTTGGCATCCATTTAAGTATGTTACAGTATTATGATCTGCTTTGGTTTGATAGGTGGAACTTGCAGGGATTTTTTTTTTTTAAATTGAGAATATTGTATGGTCTGCTGTACTAAAAGAGGGAGCATAAATTGTAGTGTATAATCTATTTGACCTGTTTGTGAGAATCTGAGCAGGAGTGATATGCCTGTATTAATGGATTACTTGCTGTTGGCAGTATGAGTGAGTGAGAACGCAAGCTAACTATGTGTATGTAAGTGGAGCAGTGGCATTGGGAACCATGTGGAAGTTCATCTCCGATGATGAAGTATTTGGTCTTACATACTGGTGCCATATGGTTTAAGAGAAGGGATTTACTGCTGTGCAAGAAAGGTGGTTACATGTAGAACATATTAACAGAAAACTTAAGATGTCTACCAGCGAGGCACTCACAAAGTAGCCAGTTTGTCTCTCTACCAGTAAATACCCTAATGGTTTGTACCACATTGCAGGATATTTCCTCTTCACAAAAAAAATATTAAGTCTGTATTATGTTTCTGATCCAGAATATTAGTTGTACCTATTTACAATGTTTACCAAAACTGAGTGTGCAATAGTGTTACCAGGTTTGAGCCGTAACTCACAATGCTCACAATGCAGGGCTTATTTGTAAGGAAGGCAATGCTGATTTTTTTAAATGCTTGTGTAGTGTATGTGGAGAACCTGCATTAAGTTTGTTGTCACCTGAAACAGAATGTTTTGCAAGCTGAGACAATGATAGTGTAGCTAAAGTAATGGTGAAGTTAACAGGTGTCAGTGCTGTATTCTGTATGTGAAGGAAGTTATTATTTTATTATTATTTTACATTTGTTGACCGGGCTAGTCCAGCTGGATAATTTCCATTTTCAGTGGAGGCCCACAGATAAAAACAAGGTTATCAAAATTAAACATTTAAGCAACAATGCATACATATTAGTCTAGTAAAAAAAAAAAAAAAAAAAGTTGATGTATGAACTAAGGTTTTGGAATAGGGATGACGCACAGGAAAAGATGAAATCTCACAGCAGTAAATGTTGCAGTAGAGGTGGGTGGGAACAGGTGTGTGTGTGTGTGTGTGTGTGTGTCTAGTTGCAGTTTGGTGCCTTACAGATGTAAGGACAGTGCAAGATACCAGAGACTGAAAACAGCATAGATAAATATGTTATAATTTTTACGAATTCCTGAACCAGGTGACCTGCGTAGCACTTAAGTGTCCTCAGTATTTCGTATACAAAGGGAATGAATTCATAAATGCTGGCCGTGGACGACCATGATATGTAGAAAGTGATGTAATCTCATTGTCCTAAAAAGAAAATCGTAAAAAGGATAGTCCAGGTAGCTGCTTGTGTGTACAGAGCTTCGTAGTAGTGCAGCTGATGACTGAAACTGTAAAGAATGACATTTATAAGTCTGGATTTTTAAGGCCATTAGGAGTTTACATGTCGGTACAGATTTCTGTTAATTTTGTAGTTCTTGTTTAGTTGGTGGGATTGAGAATTCCTTGGAAAAAGAAGTGTATGCAATTACAGCATGGGGGAAATGCATTGATGTGCTGAGTATATAACCGTGTTTATTGGTCATTATACAAGTGAGTAGTTGTGACTGGTGCTGTAGAAACACTTGAATTTCTGAGCTTTGTAATAAGGGACATTTTCACGAGTCTCTTGCTTGGTTCCTTTGATATAGCTTCATTCTTTATAAGGATGTCACTAATGATAGATTACTTCAGAAGTGTAACTGTGTATGCTACATTTTCTGGTGTTTGTGCATGTGCGTGCATAGGCATGAGTGCTTTAGAGGAGGAAGTTATCATTTATTTATTTGTTTATGCATATGTGTGTGTGTGTGTGTGTGTGTGTGTGTGTGTGTGTGTGTGTGTGTATTTGTGTGGGTGTAAGTGTTTTAGGGAATGGAGTTACTTTCTAATGTTCTTCGTGTTTCACTGTTGCAGTCATTACATTTGGGTTATCTGCTTGCAAGTTGCCCTCAGTCGGCCTGATTAACAAAGACTTGGGTCCTGCGTCGGTTGCTGTCCCTTTGTCCTGTCAAGTTGTCAGGGGTATAAAACATGGCAGCCGACACCATTACACCAGTCTTTCTTGTCGTGCAGTGCCCGAAGCAGAAGCAGTTTGCAAGTGCCGGTCGGCCGACTCCTGAAATTTTCAGAACCGAAGTCTTCAACTAAAGCTAAGTACCCCGTTGGGGAGATTTTTTCTTGCTCCTTACCAATGTCGGTAAAAGTTAATAATTGCATTACTTGTGGAAAGCAAATACCTGATAAAGATTTTCATTCGTACTGTATTCTTTGTCTAGGCCCTGACCACGACGTACCTTGCTGTCGGTTTTGTACTTTATTTAATCAGCGCACTATCCATCGTCTGTATATTTTCGCTTCTAAATATTTCGGTTTTCAGTTTAATTATCAAGAAATGTCGTTAGCCATCCGACTACCGGGATTCTGAAAAAATGCAAAGATAAAGACAGAGACAGGCCGCCGAGGTCCAAAACTGCCGATGACGCTTCTCCTAAGCCAGTCTCCAGTTCACCAGTACTCAGTGAGACGCTTTCGCAGCCCTTGATACCCACTACTTCTGATTCGCAGGCCTCTGAGACCCATTCAGAGTCCGGTATGCTGCGAGATGCTTCAACTATGGAACCTGCGGATGTCTCTGCCTTGGATGGGTCCAGAGCCGCTGTGCAGGTACCGGCTTCTGAGGGGTGTATTCAGGCCTATGGACTTGCATATTAAATAGACAGCTCCTTCATTATTTAGGCCTAAATCTCGATCCATGTCTAAAAAACCGACGCCCAGGCCACATGCTCAGGCCTCTATGCCTAAAAATCAAATGATAAGAATGGCTGAAGATCTAATAACTCTAATCAGGGGTAGCCAACCCCCCCTTCTAAGAGGCCTAGGACTGAGGTTGATTATAAATCTTCTGATCAGGATTCTGTTTTTTTCTGACTCTTCTGATGATCTGGATTTGCCCTTACCTACTTATGAGGAATCTGGATTTGCCCTTACCTACTTATGAGGATTCTGATGCAGAGAACTCTATTCCCTCTGCTTCTCCTCCTGAGGATTTTTCTTTTGGGAAAACCTTACATAGCACTTCCACTGGGAAAGCCAGGATTTTTCTGATTCGGGATTTCCTTCTCCTACCTCAGCATAGGCCTTTAACTATTCCTCCTGTACTAGACAATGTTGATGATGCTTTTTCGCAATCTAGTTTGGTCCCCGATTCCCTGCCTCCTGCTCCCAGAAAACCTGACAGATACTACAGGGTCCCTGAGTCCCACAAGTTCCTTTTCAAAAATCCTATTTCAGAGCCAGAGACTATTTCACAGGGGCCCAAGGGCATTAAGGCTTCTACTGCTAAAAATCCTACCCCTCCTGATAGAGACTCCAAGGCGCTGGTTAGATGGGGTAAGAAGATTTACACTTCTACATCCTTGGCCATTAGGGCTTTAAACTGCCAGTTTTATATGTTAAAATATCATCAACGTTATTGGACTACTTAAAGAGAAAATGATGATTCCTGAATGTGTGGAAAATAAAGAATTACAGGATTTAATGCATTCTGTCGAATAAGTTGGAAAACATACTTTGCAATGTAGTTTTGATTCATTAGAGGCCTCTTGCAGGGCTGCTGTTACTGGGTCTGTGCTCAGAAGGCATCCTTGGCTAAAGGAGCAATCTTTGCCTGATCATGTTAAGGCTAAATTGTTGGATGCTCCTTTAAATCAGGACTGCCTGTTTAGCAACAAGGCTGAAGAAGTTCTTAAAAAGATGGAAGATAAAGCTAAATCTATGCAAACTGTTAAAGAATTTTTACAAGTTCAGCCTCCTAGATTTAGTAGGCACTGGCCCTCTAAGAATTGGTCCTTTCCAGCCCCTGCCAGGTCTTCTCAAGCCAAACCCAGACACAGCAAAAACCCCAGGTTTCAATCCCAGGGGACTCCCATAACTAAGCAGTGGGGGCCTCCATTTCAAAGTCTGAGAATAATAAGTCTCCCCCCTATGGTAAACTGTCTCAACGACCTCCTTTTAAAATTTCCAAGCACTTACCAACTGACTGCCCCTTTGGGGGGAAAGATTGCTCTTCATGCAAAGAATTGGGAACTCATTACCCAGGACAAATGGGTTTTAAATATAGTGTCCCAGGGATACAGATTTCACTTCCACACGTTGCCAACACCAAGTGGGTGGCCGGACCTACTCCCAAATCAGTGGGCAGAGGCCCCAAAACAAGTACTTTCTCTCTTAAGCATGGGGGCTATTCAGCTGGTACCAGAAGAGGAAAAGGGACAAGGTTTCTACTAGGGACTTTTTCTGATACCCAGAAAAGACAATTCATGGCATACTATCCTGGACCTGTATTCTCTAAACACCTTTTTGGAGATTCCAACATTCAAGATGCTGACTCTTCACCAATTACTTCCTGTGCTAGGCAAAGATGCCTGGGTTGCAACACTAGATTTAAAAGAAGCATACCTGCACATCCCAATCAGAGAATCTTGCAGAAGATACCTACGCTTCAAAGCAGGCTACACGCACTATCGGTTCTCTGCACTGCCCTTTGGCTTATATACTGCGGCCAGAGTATTCACAGAGTGCCTAGCTCCAGTTATTGCATTTTGCAGGCAAAGAAATATTCAAATATACCCATACCTGGACGATTGTCTAATTCAGGTAAAAAGCCAGGACATACTTTTGAATCATCTGGCCTTTGTAAAAAGGGTTCTAACTTGTCTGGGGTACACCATAAATAAAAAGAAATCACACCTGGTACCATGTCAACAAATTCTATTCCTGGGAGCAAGCTTGAATACAACTTCCCAGATGGCTTACCTCACGCCAGAAAAGCAAATTCATTTGACAACCTACTTCAAACAAGTGGCCACAAAAACCCTGCTATCTGCAAGACAAATACTGCAAGCCTTGGGGTTCATGGCCTCCTGCATTCTTCTAATTCCATATGCAAGACTGCATATGAGGAAACTACAGTGGTATCTAAAAAGCCTATGGTGTCAACATTCTCAAGACCTAGAAACAAAGATTCCTATCATACCTTGCTTACGCCTAGAGTTCCTATGGTGGGCAGAGGCTTGCCACCAAAACAAGGGACTACCTTTCACACCACCCCCTGCCGCCCAAACCCTAACAATAGATGCATCAGACTATGCATGGGGGGCTCACCTGGCAGGGAAGTGCATTCAGGGCAAATGGAAATCGAGTCACATGCACCTGCATATCAGTCAAAAAGAAATGTTAGCTGTACAGAATGCTCTGACAGCCTTCAAGGACCACATTCTTCCAGGACAACTAATGGTAAAGACAGACAATACCACTGTTATGTGGTACATAAACAAGCAGGGGGGGGGTACACATTCTTACCCCCTCTGCAGACTAGCCATGGCATTGTGGAACACAGCCTTGAGCTACCAAGTGCACCTACAAGCTCAATTCCTGCCAGGAAAATTAAATACGCTGGCAGATGAACTAAGCAGAAACCTCATGGACCCACATGAGTGGAAACTGGAACCAAGGATTTTCAACATGTTGACAAGCAAATGGAGAAGCCCAGATATAGACCTGTTTGCCTCTCCCCAGAACTACCAATTGGGCAAATTTTGCACAAGGACTCCCCACAAACAAGCCTGGAAAGTGGATGCTCTGTCCTTCAGCTGGAAAAACCTATCAGTCTATGCCTTCCCCCTTCTGCCTCTGCTCTCCAAAGTACTACTAAAAATCAAACAGGACAAACCAAGGATGATTTTGATTGCTCCAGACTGGCCACACCAACACTGGTACCCCCTCCTGCGCAGTGTGTCACGGTTATCTCCATGGCACCTGCCTCAGACTCCTTCCGTGCAGTCTCAGCAGGAGAACCAGATTCTGCACCCTCATCTTCCAACACTCCAACCTTGCAGCCTGGCTAATTACTTGATCTCTCCTTTACCATCCCTCAGCAAACCTGTGATGGATATCATTTTAGAGGCAAGGAGGCCTAGCACTAGAAAATCTTATGCTGAAAAATGGAAAAGATTCTGTGCCTAGAACCAATCTGAAGGGATGAGCACAGCAACGACCAATTTACCTCAGATTTTACAATACTTAACTGAGATGCTTCATAAGGGCCTGTCTTTTTCCTCCATTAAAATCCATGCCTCAGCCATTTCAGCTCATTATAACACAGAACCTCCCCTCTTCTCTCTTCCACTGCTCAAGTAGATCCTCAGAGGGGCCAAAAACTTGAGACCACCCAGGAGAGCTCCAACCCCAGCCTGGGACCTTAACTTTGTCTGAGAGAAACTCACTCTACCTCCTTTTGAGCCAGCTGCTACTGCAGACTTAAAATTTCTTTCTTGGAAAACAGCTTTCCTTTTAGCAATCCCTTCAGCTAGAAGATTATCTGAATTGCAGGCCCTTATGGCAGTGGAGCCTTTCATCATCTTTCATGCGGACAGGGTGTCCCTCAGAACCAATCCATCCTTCATGCCCAAGGTTGTATCCAGTGTGGCTCTTAATCAGTCCATTCATTTGCCAACCTTCTTTCCCAATCCACAGAATAAAGGGGAATGGATACTACATTCCTTAGATGTGCACAGACAACTTAGATTCTACTTGGACAGGACTAAACCTCAAAGGAAATCTGAACAACTGCTGATGGTATTTGCTGCAGGGGCAGAGGGGAAGGCTATTTCAAAGCAAACCATTTCTAAATGGATAAGCCACTGCATTCATTTCTGCTATAAGCACCATGGAAAACCTATCCCCCAGAGGATCAGACCTCACTTCACCAGGGCTGCATCTGCCTCTACAGCCTTTCTCAGAGGCGTCCCTACCAGGGACATCCTAGAAGCTGCTACCTTGAGTTCTGTACATACTTTAACCAAGCATTATCATTTGCTAATTTTCTCTAAATCCAGAGCTGGCTTTGCCACTGCAGTCTTGCAGTGCCTTATAGCTGGCCCTAATGCTATCTAAATTCCTCCTCCCAACCATAGCTTTGGGAATCTACCCAAATGTAATGACTGCAACAATGAAACACTAAGAACATAGTACAGTTGTGTACACTTATCATAAATGTAGATGTTCGAGTGTATTCACTGTTCAGTCCTGGTTACCCTCCCTCCAGCCCCCTAACTTCTTTTGGTTATACCTCTACTTTCCTTTACTATGCTTGAAAGCCTTTTTGGTGTATTCGCTTTTTTGTTGGAGGTATATGTTTGTGCTTTTATGTTTAATTGCTTCCCATTAGGGGGGCACCTGACATCTGGGGCAAGAAAAACTGATGTAATGGCGTCGGCTGCATGTTTTATACCCCTGACGACCTGACGTCATGGAAGAAGGGACAGCAACCAATGCAGGACCCAAGACTTTGTTAATCAGGCAGACTGAGGGCAACCTGCAAGCAGATAACCCAAATGTAATGACTGCAACAGTGAACATCTACATTTATGGTAAGTGTATACGACTGTACTTTTCTTGACATCTAGCACACCTTTTACTTTCGCAATTTATCACTGCATTCTCTATTAGAAATTTCCCCAAATTGTCAGTTTCACCCAAAATGTGACTCTGAGAAAATTACTTAATTTGACAATGATCTGGGCTGATCCTGAAAAAGGTCCTCATATGGATCCGCACTCTACCCTAGTTAATACATAACAAGTAACTTCCTCTGCATTTTGAGGTTACACAATTTGTTTTATTTCTAATTTATTAACCGACTTTCTTGTATATTTCCATCTTTAAAATTGTTTTCTCTTTTTAAAAAATTGCCCTTTGAAGGTATAAAGTCAGAAATATGCTCTCCTTGATAGTTACTTCTTATTCATTTCAGACAATAAAACACATTTTTAATATTTTCTTCAAACAAATATATTTGTTGAGAACAAATAATTGCACAGCCCTTCTCTGTCACTGTAAATATCCATTCATTTTATGGCTTCCACTATGAGTGGATAAAGCCAGAACCCAAAAAATTAAAAATTATATAATCCAGCTCTATGGTCACACTACAAGGGGGAAGGGACAACCATCAAGAAATGGCACTTGTTGTCCGGGAATTGTGCAGGCACTGCTTTTCAGTTGAAATGTTGGCATTTCCAGGGAATCAAGTTTCAGGGCGTTGAGGCTGAGGGAATTTCTTAACCCCTAGCAGTAGTGTATCTCAATTTATGATCTTTGTTGGATGCACCTAACTGACACTTGTGCTGTAAAAACATCAGGAAAGTTTCATGCATTGTGCCATCATCTGTCCCAATAATGGGATAATGAAGTCCTGCAAAAAGACTTTTATGTAGCCATAAGAGTGACTAGGAACTGAGGAGACATGGAATTTTTTATTTATGTTTTGTTGAGTAAAGAGGAAACTCTAGATGATTTTTTTTTATTACAGGCTAAGGGAAATTTAGTCAAGCCATGGGGATAATTACCTACTCTTGTTTTTATAAGACCATGGGCTGTTTTATAACAACTGGACCTACCATCAAATTCAGCAGATAGGACCTTTGGCTTAACATCTTGTCAAAAGGATATAATCTCAGAAGTGTAGCATCCCCTCCCATTGTGGTAAAATTAATCGAATAACCTGTTTTGAGAAGAGAACTCATGGCCTTCTGATGTTGTAGCAGCAAAGGTGACCATATGCTACCTGCTGGGCTACTGACGTGGTCAGTGTTGGGCAGAAAATTCATTGGTGAGGTTTGGGAGTATTACTGCAGAGAGAGGGTAGTAAATTTGTATTTGGAGTGAGTGTCCGCTTCTACAGTAGAGCATAATGGCTAGTGAAAGTAATGTGGCCAGACAGTAGTTATGTAGGATAAGAAGGAAAGGGGCAGTTGTAAGTGGGCTATAGGTCTGCACTTCTGTTTAACACACACAAGGTCGTGTGTTTAATTCCCACTGGAGCCATTATGCTGTATAGCCTTGGATTTGGTATGTGGATATGATGAGCTTCTTCTTGTTATCTAGGGATTGATTCCTTGATCCTACATTTGCCTGCTGTATAACTGTAGTCACTCAAACAGTCAATGACCTGGAGAATAAGGGGTTAAGGCTAAGCCTCTCTGTGGTCTCATGGGTTGCATGCCTATTAACCACTACTGAATCTTTGAGAACTGCCATTTGGTCTGTGGCTTCTGCTTTTTTATGGCTGTTTTGGAGTTGTACATTTAAGACCTGCGCACTTTCTTTCTCTTCTTTTCCTCTTTTAATTGCAGTTTGATTTATTTTGATTTTTTAAGTTGTTTGGAGTTTAAAATGTATTAGTTAGGACAAGTTGGCAACTATTTGCCTTCAATTCTGATTGTAGAAATAGTCTAGTTGATTTGTGGGAGGCGCTGAGAATTAGCATTTATTATTGAAGGCAAACTGAACAAGACAATGCTTTAATCTTTGGAGGTAGCAACAGTGATGGTTGCTGCTGCTGTAGGACTGTTTTGGAGTCCTTCAATTAAGGTTTCAGACTTCTGTTCTTTTGCTCATTTTGTTTGTTTTACTTTAAATTTAGCTTCGGGACGGTTAGCAAAGACGTGTAGTAATCAATCTGTGAGTAAAAACTGATCAAGTGCAAGTGATTTGGGGGAAGACTTAAAGTAGCATTTTTTATTTAAGTTCAGCAGAACAGAGAAAAAAGTTCTAATATTTTGGTCTGCGACTGCTGCTGTTGTGTGAATGAATTCTTCATTTAAAGTTTGCTCACTTTCATTGTTTTTGTTCTTTGTTGCAGTTTGTTATACTTAATTTGTTTTAACTTCATAATAGTTTTAAAAGTTAATGGTTACGGTCAGTTATCAAATTTGTTTACATTTGTTTACAATTTTCTGATTGCTAAGGTATTAAATCTAGTTGATTTGCAGGTGGAGCTGAGAAGTATATTATTATTTAAGGTAAGCAGTTTTATTTCGGAGTGCTGACATTGGTTTGTGACTGTTGCTGTTGTGTGACTATTTTTCTACCTACCCTCCTTTACCCTGTTATACTATTAAACTCACTAGTTCATGAATTGGCCACCCCTGCTGTGACTGTGGAAGCTCCTCTTAGTCTCATCTTATTTGTTCATATTAGTGAGCACTAGACGGTTTTCTCCGAGCACTAGAAGTTTTTCTCCGTGTGCTCTGGTTTCCTCCCACATCTCAAAGACATGCTATAGGTGGATTGCACACTCTAAATTGGCCCTAGGCGTGAGTGCATGTATGTGTGTGCCTTCTGTGGAAGGTTGGGTGCCGGGCTGGCAACTAGACACTGTAAAACTCCACTGCCAGTCATGAGTGGACAGGTGATCCGCTATGGCGACCCATAACCGGGAAAAGCCGAAAGAAGAAGTGAGCACTAGAAGTTCAAAACTAGGTAGGCCATCCCCTAAGACCTCTAAAGTTTCAGCTACCCTGTTTTTCATATCTTCAATTACTTGGTGCATACTGCAGTACCAGAGTATTAACCCTCTTTTCTTTCTGTCTTGATTTTGAAAGTAACAATGGTGATCACCAGTAGCCTAATAAACCACTTCTAAAGAGTTAGATTGGGATTGCTTCTTGTGAGAGAAGGAGTAAAATTACTTTTGTTTCCTAACCTTCCTAGAGACTACTGGTCACAAGGAAGCCTGAACGCTGCTTGTTATGAGCCAGTTCGGATTAGTGCTACTGTTTTGCTAATGATGACAGAAGGAGCATAGGGACATTGCAGTAGTAATTTAGTGTAGCTGTGGTGAGATCAGCACTAGTGTTAGACTTGTAGTACCCGAACCTCTCAACTGTCCAAATTTTTTGCCTCAGTTTGTGGTCTGTTCCTCGTAAAATTAGTGGTTTTCTGGTAAATCACTGGTATGCTCCGAGGATTGAAGTCACTAAATAATGATACATTTGAGTTTCATATTTCAAATCCTTCAGAAAATTGATGTTTACAGAAATACTGTGTATTCCAGAAACTTTCTAAGTTTATAGGAGCAATATTTAGAATTTGCCCCTATTTTTGGGCCTTTGTCTCCCCCCGCCCCATTTTGTCAGGCTTTGTCCAGATTTCTTGCACTAAGGAGTTGGGGGGTATGGTAATAAGGGTACATGTCACTTCACCTAAAACTCATTTCACCGAGACCAAATCACCTAGGTTCATTTCACTTAAAAACTCATTTCACTGATGAGTAGTATAATAAGGCAAGTCAAAGGTATGTGTCCCCCCCCCACTGTAGTGCGATTCTGGAGTTAGTATATATATGTATTAAGGGGGGGTGGCGGGCCTAAGCCCCCCACTTATTTTGGTTTCATGTTGTCTGGTTTTGTTTTACATTATTTGGTAAAAGACAACTAGGTGGGGGGCTACATCCCCCCACACCCCCCTTAATATATATTCTAACACCAGGATCGCACAACAGAGGGGAAAAGGACATATACCTTTCAATTGCATTAGAGTACTACTTGTCAGTGAAATGAGTTTTAGGTGAAATGAACTTTAGGTGATTTGGTCTCAGTGAAATGAGTTTAGGTGAAATGGGTTTTAGGTGAAGTGACACATACCTGGTAATAGCCAGTAGTTGAATCCCCATTATTCATCCTTGGCAAACTTATTTCTGTCTTTAACCAGGTACTGTTAGTTAGGTTAGATAGTGGTTAATCTGTATCAATCATACTAAAGACGTTGGTGTTTTCTGTAGTTGAGTACGACAACCAGACCTAGTTTTCCACCTGTGGCTCAACAGTCTGTCACCCCATTTGTGGCCTGTCTGACTGTACAATGATAGCGGAGTGAATGCATTATGCTTACTGACTGTTTACTGCTTCTACCAATTGATAGCTGCAATCCGTGAGAGACGTAAATATTTAAAGAATCCTACCTCCATGACATTGCATCTGTCACAACACACCGCTAAGCCCATAACTTATGCAGAGTCTGTATAAAAAAAAATTGGCAAAGTTTCCCACAGCACACTAAAAGATCTTCACCTCCATTGCACAAGTCAACACCTGTTCCTTCTCCATTTACACATACTGCAGATCTGCACAGAACACCCCAACAGTCCCCAGGAAAGCATGCCTAAACTCAGGCCCACTAAATCCATTTCCACAGGTGGAAATGTTTAGTTGCAGTTCATAGGTTCATACTAGGCTATCTGCCCTGGGGCAATTATAAGCCTAGCTCGATTCTGTATGGCTTACGCCACCCCTTGATTTGAGTATACTGTGCCCTTTTTAAGGTTTAGTTTACTGTGCTTCTGTCTAATAGTGACACGGGAGTAATCCCTGGGACAAACCTACGATCCCCCATCCACCTATCGAGATTCTTCTTGAAGAGATTCAGTGAGGTGCTCTGCCTCACATGAACTGTAATTCTATTCCAGAGCGAAGGGAGCCTCTGGGTTATGAACCTGTCCCTCCAGCAAGTTCTATTTATTTCTGTGCTGAGGTTCAAGTCCCTTGAGCGTGTGGCTCTAAGGGATTTAGATTTACTGAGGTGGAGCATGTCCATTAATTCTGGATTTGACATAGCTTTGTATGTCAGGCATAGATCGCCTCAAGTAGGCGGTATGCAACTGAGTAGAGCTGGAGTTTTTAACCGAGCAGCATATGGCATCTGTTTGAGACCCTTGATCCTCTTGGTGAGATACTTTTGGGGTCTTTCTAATTGCTGCAGGTGTCGGGTAAGGTACATCCCAAAAGGGGCATTGTATTCTATGATGGGCCTGATGAGGGATGAATAAAGGGCACGATTACCTCTCTTGATCTAGATGTGAAACCCTTTGTGATGAGGTGGGCTATGTAGAAGGTCTTTCTAACCACTTTGGCAATGTGGTTTTCAAAGGAGAGATTGCTATCAACTTGGGTCCCCAGGTCCCTAATAACTTTCTCTGTACTTAATGGGTTTCCGCCTATGTGGTAATTTGTGGGCACATTGTTTTTGCCAAAGGGTATGACTATACATTTTTTGGCATTTAGCTTTAAACCATGGTGCTGGCATCAGTTATCTGTCTCTGTGAGACCTTTTTGAAGGATGTTTGTGTCAGCTGGAGAGTTGATTATGGCGCCCAGTTTGCAGTCGTCTATATAGTCATAGACCTCCCACGTTTGCCTGTACCTCGGAAAAGTATATACCGAACAAGAGTGGTCCCAGGACAGAACCCTGTGGGACCGGTTTCAAGTCTGACATGGCTCCAGCAACTCTCACTCTGTGGGTTCTGTCTTTGAGCCAGTTTGCGACCCATCTTGTGACATAGGGGTTTATATTTAAGCTGGATAGCTTTATCTATGATGCCCGAGTGGGGTATTGTGTCAAATGCCTTTGCAAGGTCCAGATAGGCTGTGTGGACTACCTTCCCTTCATCTATGGCTTTGGTGACTGTTTTGAAGAAGTCAACCAGGTTCAAAAAGCAGGATCTGCCCTTGACAAAGCCGAACTGGGTAGGATCTAGTGTCTGTAGGTCCCCAATGTCTTTGTTTATGAGCTCCATAATGATCCTCTTCATAGCCTTGCAGACTAAGCTAGTCAGGCTTATGGGGCAATAGTTTCCAGGGTCCGTAGAGGCTCCACCTTTGTGGAGTGGGACCACTGTTGCTGTACGCCATTCTGTGAGCACATATCCTGTAGTGAGGCTGAGATTGTATAGCTGTTTTATTTGAGGGATTAGTTCCTCTTGGAGTTCATGTAGAACGCAACCTGGGACACCATCTGGTCCCATGGAAGCAGTGTTTTTTGCTTTGGAGAGGGCAGCCTTCACCTGAGCATCAGAGATGTTTGGGAGGCAGCCCTCTGCTGGGATAGATACTTGCTCTTTTAGGGGGAGGGGGTGGAGAAGTTTGCACTGAACCTGTCTGCCAGGATATTGGCGATGTCTGTGGGTTCAGTGTATTTTTTGTCGTTTAGAATCAACTCAGAACAAGTCTGGGAGTTGCATCCCAGGTTTCTAACATAACTGAAAAAAGCCTTATGATTGTCTTTGGTGTCCTGTGCAATTTTTCTCTCGAAGCTGGCCTTGGAGGATTTTATGAGGGATCGTAATTTTTTGCTAGTACTGATCAGAGATGCCTTCCCTATTAGGGATTTCGCTCTATCAATGTAGTAGCTTCCTCCTTCTGTTGTACAGTTTATTTATGGCAGGGATCCACCAGACTGGACGCCTGCCTTTGGATGATTGGGTCTTGGTTTTGTTTGGGATAGCATGATCCATGCATTCCTGGAGATGTCCGTAGAATGCGTTTATATAGGATTCTGCAGTTTGGGCCGTAGTTTCCACTGGCCCTGGGGCCTTGAAGGATTCCACTTCGGTTTTGAGAAGTGAGAAGTTTGCTTTAAGTTTTTCACTGTGGTTTTCTGGGCTGGGGTGGGGTCGGGATGTGGACATCCAGTGAAATTAATTTATGGTCTGATCTTACCAATGAGGGATATACTTCTGGTGTGGAGCATAGAGTCCCCATGTTGGTAATGATCAGGTCTAGTATGTTGTCCCTCTTGTGGGAGTGGTGACTAGTTGTTCCATAGCATTTGAGTTTATAATTTCCAGGAACCTTTGGGCTAAGGTGCTGGGGCTTGAGTAGTGCTCCCAGTCAATGTTTGGGTAGTTGAAGTCGCCCAATATAATGGTGTTCGGAGAGATCTTCATGTTCTCCAATGTTTTCAGGAAAGCCGAGTGGGATTCCTGACTTTGAGAGGGTGGTCTGTAGGATGCTATAAATTGAAAAGCAGTCTTGCCCACTGTTAGTTGCACATGGATGGTCTCCGATACGTGCAATGCCACTAACCTGGAGGTGTGGATATCCTTGATAAATATGGAAACTCCCCCTCCTTTTGTGGTTCGGTCCAGGTTTTGGGTACGAAAAGCATGATATGAGGTATAGCCTGGTAGTGCTGGGGTGCTCTCTGGAGCCTTGAACCAGGTTTCTGTCACTGCACAGATATCGATGTTCTCCATACTGAGGATAGCTTTGAGTGCGTGCATCTTGAGGTTAAGACTTCTGGCGTTTAGCAGCATTACCCTTAGTTTCTTGTTCCTTGTGCTTTCTATGGGGTTGGGTTTGACTTTTGAGCCTTGCCTAAAAAAGGCACTATGGGGGTGGCAAGAGCCTTTGCCAATATCCGAAAGCCCAGTGGTGACAGGTGCAAGCTATCCCTAGCGAATCAACGTGGCTTGTCGAGCATGTCATCCCAGGCTGACAGACACTGGATCCCCTTTGAATGACACCAAAATTTTAGCCAATTGTTAAAATCGATCATTTTGTCTTTGTACTGTGGCATCATTCTAGGTGAGGGTAAGATGCTGCACAAGGTCAGGGTCATACCAGCCTGGGCTACATGATCAGAGAGCTCCTCTATGTCTCTTTTCATGTAGTCCAGGGAGGTACGTCTCGGGTCATTCACATCAGCATGTACAATGACAGCTCACCATGACCTTCTCTTTATTCAGCCTGGTGAGCAGGACGTCAGTGTGTCTGACAATAGAGTCACCTATTACAAGAGTATCAGGTGTGTTATTCAGCTTTAAGGGCTGTGGCTGCTCGGCACACTGACTTTGTGGGCTATGTGTTGTGCGTGTTTTGTTTTGAGGTAGCATTTGCTTTGATGTCTGCTTTGGAGGTCTCTGTTGCTTAGGTAGATTTTTATTTAGAGCCTCCGAGTATGTTTTTGTGTATTTGTGTTTGGTTCGCTGATGTGGTGGGACTATGTGATACTGGAATTGTGTTGTGTGAGGTTACCTTCTCCTCCTGACTGGTTACACCAGTTTTGAGATGAGAGAGCTCAGCCTCCAGTTTGGCTAAATAGTTGCATCTCTCACATATATTTGAACCTGTTTGGAGGAGGAGAGGGTTGTCCGTGTACATGAGACAGTTGTAACATTGCCTTAAAATTCCCAGATTCTCCAGCTGGACTGGAGAGGAAACCATTGACTGACCTTTGGACATGCTAGAGTGATATAGGGAAACTGAATTTAAGACGGACCAATAGAGGACAGGGTAATCGTAGAGAGTATAAGAGTAAGTAGTGCTTATGGTTTAATAGTGCTAACTTGTAGGATTACTTAATTGGACCAGTGAAGGGCCTTAGAATGAGAATATGGTGTTTAAATTGAGAGATAGAGCAGTTCTAAGGGAAAAAGTGAAGAGCAGACTTTGTGGAGCCAGGAATAGTTTAAACCCAATTAGGCGCTGCCCGCTGTTGCGCTATGCACAAAAACACATAAAACCGTGCAAAAGAGGGTTTTAAGAGAGGAAGATGAAGGAGTTTTGGAATTGACCCAAAATGGCCAATAAAACTACAGTTTCAAGTCAGTAACCACTCCCACAGGGGCAGGCAGGCTGCTCAATGTTTTCACTGCCACTGATCAACAGAGAGACTTCCCTTTAGCCCAAGCAAAAAATGGCCTCACAGAAACTTACAAACAGTTCAAGAACAGCAAGCCTGTAACTGAACTTTTTTAAATCTCAGAAAAGTGGGGAAAAAAGCAAGATTTTTTTTGTTTTTGTTTTTCAGAGATAGCAGAGGTTCACAAGTATCAACAAGTTATAACAGTGCAGTAAATGACCCCACACAAGAGTGCTAGGCCAAAGATAGATAAAATGCAAGCTTTGAGAAAAAAACAATTTAAAAAATAATTGCAAACAGGAAATTCAGTAAACAGCTCTGGGTTGTGCTCTTAAATACAGTTACTAATGCAGAAATCAAGTTTAACAAGCCAGAAAATGCTCAAAATAGGCGGCTGTGCAGAAAAACTTAGCAAATAAACAGAGGAAAAATACTTAAAATCTCAAAAGTGGCTCCTTTCTTCTCTCAGCGTTTTCTCCTCTTGGTGGGTGCTTCACCAACAGCCAACAAGCCTGAAAAGACGCCACGAGGCAACCAGGTTTTAAGAGAGGAAGATGAAGGAGTTTTGGAATTGACCCAAAATGGCCAATAAAACTACAGTTTCAAGCCAGTAAGGCAGGCAGGCTGCTCAATGTTTTTCACTGCCACTGATCAACAGAGAGACTTCCCTTTAGCCCAAGCAAAAAATGGCCTCACAGAAACTTACAAACAGTTCAAGAACAGCAAGCCTGTAACTGAACTTTTAAATCTCAGAAACAAGATTTTTTTGTTTTTTTTCAGAGATAGCAGAGGTTCACAAGTATTTTGCCAGGTATGGGTTACACCTGTACATCTAAACTGCTGAGTGTCAAGTTAGGCAATGCAGACTCCACACTTATCAGATTGGACTAGAACAAGGTGATTGCAAGTTGCTTGTCTAGTACTAGGACCTGTGATGTCACAGTGGCCCTGAGGTCCCTTAAACTAGACAAAAATTACTATGTCCTAATGGTGATCCATGTGGGAGTAAATGATCTAAGGTAGTCCAACCAGGAGGACATGGAGAGAGCCAGGATGAAACTTAGTATGCATGTGTTAGAGGCAAGAAAGACACTAGTCTTAAGTAGAATCTTGCCTTCACTAAAAACTGAGGCCGAAATAGCAAGGAAAAAGTTATTGGCTTTAACAGTTGGATTAAGTAGTTTGTGTCATTCTAAGGAGATTTAGTACATGTCAGCCTGGGATGAGATGGCAGGTAAGACTTCCTATTTTGCCAGGTATGGGTTACACCTGTACATCTAAACTGTCCAAATTTTCACAGAATGTCCAGATTTATGACCCATTTTTGGTCTGTTTCTCACAAAAGTGCGTTTTTCTGGAAAATCAATGGCACATCATTGAGGAATTCATTCCGAAAGTAATGGCAGACATCTGAATTTCAGACTTCATATCCTCCAGAAAATTCATGCAAATGCAATGCCTGTTCTGTCAACTTTCTAAGTTTGTAAGATCAAAATTTAAAAAGTGTCCCTATTTTTGGGCCTGTGTCCCCCCCATTATTTGTGGCTTTATCCAGATTTCTTGCTCTAAGAGGTTGAGAGGTATGGTTACACCTCTCATGCCAGGGCTTCCACATACTGGTTAAACCCTTTCCTGCCCCATAGTGCCTTTTAGGCAGAGTCTCTCTATTGAACATTCTAACATAGGGAACTCAAACATCAATTCAGAGAAAAAAAATAATGCTATGCGTTTAAGTAGAAAGATGCCTGAACCTGAGGCCCTCCTGCAACTTGAGCATATTCACATTTGTGCAGTTACTGAGACATGATTTCACTGCAATGACAGCACTCCCTGTATACCAGGATTTATTACCCGTTATACCTTCAGGCCCTTGGTAACTGAAACTTCACCCGATGTTAAATTATCCAAAACCTTTCCTTGGAGAGCCAAATCACCTTTAAATCCAGCTATTTCTTCATTGCTAGCTACAGATCCCCATCATTGCCCACCAAAGATCATGGAAATTACTTTAATAGTATTGAGGATTAATGCTGAACCAAATACCTTCTTGCTAGGAGGCTTCGACTATCCAACTGATTGGCACATCTGTTCCTCTATTTAAAAAAAAAAAAAGATAAGCTCAGCATTTCCAAGACATTAATGTCACTGCACTGGCACAAATTGTAAAAGTACCCATTAATAGCACTAATATTCTTTACCTGGTCCTTATAATCCTAGCCTCCACCTGTAGCCCACCCCACATGTTTTCATCCCTGCTTAACTCCGAACACAGATGTCATCTTCTCTGTCAGGCCTAGTGGTATCACCTTGCCACCAAATGAGACCATCTTTAGGGACTTCTCCTGAGCAAATCTACTTCACTTTGTAGAAGACCTATAGAAAATTGCCAGCAATCCCCGACAAACAGACCTACTGCAGAGAGCTGCAGCATACTCCTAAATTTTTTATCAGCAACCAACAGCTTAATAAAAACCTCCATACCCATCTGTCTTAAATACAACAGTAAAATAAGGAACAAACTTGCCTGATGGAACTCCCATATTACAATATGTAACAAAAAGAAACATTAAGTCTGCAGTGATGCATGCCAGCAAGAATTTTAAGAGCTCTATCAGAACATAATTAGAGTAACAAACTTAAGGTCACTTCAGAAGCCAAAGGAAACTGCAAATTCAGCCTTATGTCAGGAAATTAGAGGATAATCTCCAGCAATGCACTGAGATCATGCACAATATCACACAATCCAGTACCAAGGATATAGTGAATTTATTAGCAGATGAAGTTAGTGCTCACTTTACCCAACCTCCCTACATTGTTGCTATCCCTGGCAATTAAGCATCCCCTGAAGTTCCATTGGAACAGGTCTTGGTATGTCTGTAAAAGAATAAAAATAATAATACTTTGGGACCAGATAAAATGCCAGGCTGTATTCTTATCAGTGCCAAGGATTTACTATGACTTGCGCGAATGGCCGATGTCCGAAATCACGGGGGTGCAGCCCCCCCTGCTAAATAGTAGAGGTAAGCTGAGTAAGTTGGGTGGAAGATGGGAATGTTGAAAATGTTGAATACACATTTTCATGTTTCCTATTTTTGACATTCCGTTCTTCCGCTGTTTTCAAATTCAGCCTTATATTCTGGTGCTGTAACTGTTCGACCCGACCCCTTTCGAACATACCATAGTAAACCGTGCCAAGTTATGCACTATCCAAGCATGTACTTAAACTGTTCAGCCTCTGCCTCTCCATATGGTTTGTGTCTGATGCCTGGAGAACAGTTAGTGTGACTCCCTACACAAAGAAGGTCCCTGTACAGAAATGTAATTTATAGGCCCATCAGCCTTGTATGCAAAGCCATGGAGCTTATCTTAGTACATCTCATTTATGCAGACATTGGCAACTTAACCGATCTTGACCCACTCGATTTTATGAAGGACAGGTTCTTTATTCTGAACTTAGTAAACTTCTTTGAAAAAGTTAGAGGCTGTGAACAGTGGTCATTTCATGCACACTGCTTATATTGACCTGTCCAAGGCTTCTGACACTGGATCTACCTTGCTGGTATTATTGCAAAGTTTGACAAGTTTGAAGTAAACCTCTAAACAAGTCTAGTGACTAAAAATTGGCTATACAACAGATCCCAGTTTGTGAAAGTTGCTGGTGCCCTGTCTGAGTGTAAAAATGTAACTAGTAGACTACACAGGGATCAATATTGGACACTCTCTCTTCTATGTGGTAGTTATTTTGCAAACATCCAAGCCGTTATCCCAGAAATGTGGTTGACCAAGTTTAATGGTAACTGCAAGATGCTGGGAATGTTTTCTGCTCAACCACTAATGCTAAACTCCTCCAAAAAGGGCTGGAATATGCACATACCTGGTGCACTGAAAATGGTCTCAAACTAAACATTTAAAAGTGCTGGGTAGTAGTGTTAAGCAAAAACGCTGCTCCCACCTCATGTTGTAAGTGATGCTCTTTTTCAGACAGACACAGTCATAAGAGACCTATGTATCATACCTTTTGACGTCACACCACAAAAAGATCTCTACATAGCCAGAGATAATGGGGGAACAAAGGCCCACAAATAAGGACAGGTTTTAAATATTGTTCCTAAAATCTTGGAAAGTTGATTGAATGACAGATTTGGCAACATATATTTTCTGAAGGATATGAAGTCTGAAACTCAAATGTCTGTCGTTATTTAGTATTATTTAGTGACTTCAGTCCTCAATAATTTGCCAGAAATCCACAAATTTTATAAGCAGATCAAAAGTAAGAGGCGAAAATCTGGACAGTTGAGTGGTATGCTATGTACTCTTGTAGACAGTTATCTCTGATTTGGTCATTGTGTCTCTGCCATAGTCAGAGAATCTTTCTATCTGGCCTAGTTTAATTTTCCAAGGGTATGTCATGAGAATCCAAAAGTCCTCTACCACTGCATTTTTCCCTTATCAGTGTACAGTGCTCCCTTTGGTATGTACAAATTCCAGCATATCATCCAGTTGGAAAGGCTCCAAAAATTCTTTAACCAGGAAAGTTCAAGGCCTTGTATCCTTCAGTTATCCAGCTAGGTTAGCACAAATCTGTATTCAGTAGCCTACCAGATGCTCCGAGGTAAACTGTTTTTCTTTTTGAGCCATAAAAGACCAAATTATATTTGATGATCTAGCTGTTCACAAAATCAGTGGTTCATCTGTACAAGCACCTGTACCAGGGATCTAAATTTACACTAACAAATAACCAAGACTCACTAGAGGGATATGTTCTTAACTCCAAATATACAGGTCAAGCAAAGTACCACTTTGTCTTCCTTTATGGCTAGTGTTGCCTATAGACCCGCATTTTTACCAAAGTTGTCATCTTGGCCCTGCTCCATTTGGGAGGTATGCACTATTAAATTATTCCAGAGGATAGCAATGTCTGTTTAAAGGTGTATAAAACTATGCATCTTGTAGTTCCGGTGGTCACCTGGTAATGCTCATATGCTTTTATGGTTTATAAGTGGTCATAAACAAGAAAAAACACAACATTTTTTTTTATAAAGTATGGACAAAAGCAGAAAGTGAATGCCCCTCTTCAACGCTCTGGGCACACAACAGATCAAGCGTTAAGTAATACATGGTCCAGCTTGTGATCCATTCTACAGCTTAAATGGATTAAATAATTATTACTACATGCAGACTTGAAAATAAAACAGAATTCTTATAGTCAATACTAAATGTGAATATTTGGACCCAATGGTATGCCATGCTGCCCCAAAAGGTTAAGCCAGTTCTACCGCACTTAAGTGAGAAAACCATAAACAGAAAAAGAACAACCTGCTTCTAAAACATCAGCAACATGATTTTTTTTACTTCAGCAGAATTATAGGTGTTTGAGCTAAAAATGTTTTCAGTTGCAAAAGCATTGTATTTTATCTGTGATTCAAACCCTAATGGAAATTTTGCAAGAAAGCATTACATTTGTCATACCCAGTGATGTTCTGAAGCATTATGGTACAGATCCCTTTTACAAGTGATTCTATAATGGAAGCATTCTGCTTATAGTACGCATGACAGCGTCTTAGTTGAGTAGCAAAGCTGCTTCTTGAATCGAGATTTCTGTCTTGATTCCTGGCTAACTGGTAGGCTACAGAAACTGCCTCTGTACTGCATACAGGAAGCATCATAGAGGATGTCCAGTCTGTACTACTGAGAGAAGCATGGTTCACAGGAGAATGGTATTGCTGTGAGCATGTGCTGTGCGTGCCTCCTCTTGCCAAGTGTGGACTGCAGATGTAAGGGCACTACATTCAGTGTCAGCTGTCGGCTGTGAGACTGATAAAGCATGTCCAGTTGTGGCCAATGGTGGGAGCATTTGAAGGCTGGGCACACAACATTACAGTCTGTGCACCCTGTGGTGATATAGTAGTGATAGTGACAGCAAAAGCTATGTAAGGAATGCAAGCAAATGCAGGTTGTGTACTGATGTGTATGTGACCCTCTGAGAACACAGGGGTGTACCATACAACAGGGTCACACTTTAGGGCATTCAGTATAACAGCAAAGCATTGGCACTGGTACTGCTTTGCCACACAGAATGTCTGCATTTGGTAACCTAGCAATCGTGCTGCATTTCCAGTAATGCTGCCAGCAATGAGTGCACTGAAACCGTGATATAGTTCATCACAGAGTGTTATAGTGGGATCTCCAGTCATAACCAGAGTATGATGTGTTCAAGACATGGATGCCAAGAAATTCACCACAGGCGTGAAACTCGAGAGCTGAATCTTGGCATCCAGGTCAAGAACACAGATGGTTGTGTTGTGAGACAGGGTCATAATTCTTTGTAGTGCATGGAGATTTATCTGTTCCATTTACTAGTGGTTAGAGAAAAAGTGTTGGAGAGAGAAGTGTTTTACCTGCTTTCAAAGTCACTGAATGCTGGTAAAGCACTTTTTAACTCTGTCAGAAAGACAGAAGTTGAAAGCAAAGTATGCCTCTGACAATCAGAGAGCTTTAAAAGCAATTACAGTCTGGTCTCGCTCTCTTTTCTCGATATCTGAGCATAATCTCAGTGGTCTATGCACTATATGGTAGCCTGTGTGGGTGCCAAAGCGTGTTGCCATATTTGAAGTAAGGGTTCCATGGGTCATAATATCGACATATTAAAATGTCGACTTTCACTTCTTCGACGCAAAAATGTCGAACTCCAAAGTTCCCGAATGGCCAAATCACCGATTTCTTTCCAATGGAAAGAAATCAGTTGGCCAAATGCCAACGCCGCACAAAAAACAACATATTTAAGTGGGGGGCTTCACCCTCCACACCCCCCAACTAAATATTCTAACTCCAAGACCGGACTACAGTCAGGGAATAGGCAGGTGTAACAGAACGACCAACCAATTTCTTTCCATTGGAAAGAAATCGGTGATTTGGCCATTCTGGAACCTTGGAGTTCGACATTTTTGTGTCGAACAAGTGAGAGTCGACATTTTAATATGTCAGTATTATAATATAGACCCCGGGTTCCATGGCATAGGTGACAGTGAGGGCAGACTGTGCCTCACTGTTTTATAGACACACACACACACACACACACACACACACACACACACACACACACACACACACACACACACACACACATGCGCGCGCACACACACACAAAAATTGGTCCTAAGAAAGAAAGATGCATTCTTGCCTACTACTACTAAATATTGTCCAAATGTCATTTAAAGCAGTACTTGGCAATTTTTATTTCTGGTCTTTCCAAATAATTTATTAAAATGTAGAGCAAGAAAATTGCTTTGAGACTTGTAGGGAGCAGTAGGAGAAATTATTAAACATTTAAAATGTTCTTTGGCTACCGCTGTTGGAAATGTGTTCAGGACACTTAAATGCAGATGAAAACAAGTAGGAGTGGTGCCATAAAACTGTATAAACAAAACATAAAGTAAAGGAGAAGTAGGACTTGCACTGTTTGTGGCAAATGCAGGACCCTGTTTTTTGTGTACAGGCTAAAAAGCATCATGCAAGGGTTTACCTTTTGGTTCAAATAAAAATTTAGCAAGTACACAATTCCTGTAAAGGACAGTATTGCCACTGGTGTGTTTTAATAGGAAGTGCAGTTTGTATACATACTACTAAAGAAAAATTGTTATAATGGTCTCCCTTCACTTTGGCTGCTGTCTTTCCCAAACATAAAATTGAAATTGCAGTCAAAACACAGCCTACCCTGATGGCACAGAGGAATAATTCTAACTGCAACAGCATGTGCTGCCCAGTGGTGTAATATGTTCACCAGGGAAGCCATTTATAGTATATAACAACATAATCCAAGTAATGCCATATTTAGAAAAAAATTATACTGTGAAGTATCCAGTACAGAACAGCATTACTAGTCTGTTCTTTACTTGTATTTTACAGAAGGTTGGTAATTCAGTGTTCCCCATCATCAATGCCCACTTCTAACAGCTCTCAGTTGTATCACTGAAACTTTTTTTTTTTTTGGTCAGACTGTCTTATGTTTTTCATGGAAGTATTCCTTGCCATGGATCTGAAATTACAAAGACTAAAAGTGAGATTTGAGAAGAAAATATGTAGATGTCATTCCTAAAATTCACTGGACCATCAAGTTGTGAATATCTGTGCAAGACTGTCCCTTTTACCCACAAGCCAGTTTTCCTACTGCAGCTAGTTGTGTGCATTTTTAAATTCTTGGTTCATCTGTTTTTTTTCTTTTCAGGCCAATGAAATTTGGGGTGGCTTTTTCCATATTATCTCCTCAAATATCACTCCGCTCCAGTCTTTGTAATTGCTGATCCAGTGAAGGGAATACTTGCCTGAAAATAACAGCAAACAGTCTGGCAAAATCGCTGCATAAAGGCAACAGCAGATGAAAGTTTGAGTGACACAAATGTGAGCCGTTGGGAGGGGAATTTTTTCCCCATATAATAATTCCCTTTTAATAAACATTCCCAGAAACCAACCAAATTTGGTACAGTTATACAATGTGACCCGTAAATCCAGTCCATTTTAAAACATAAACAACATATCCTGGCATAACATAGTCCGCAATAATAAAATTCCAAAAAAATGGAATCTTATCCACTTGAAAACTGTCTGACCCCCATATTCACTTCCAGAAAGTTCCTTGTATGGAAGCCACATCCCATTTCCACAGTTATATCACTGACAGTGTTAACTCTTTCTTGTAAATAATAGGATGCATCCCATCCCATAAAAGTCTGAAGCTAAAGACTGAAATTTTGATGGATATCTTGATTTATGAAAGAGTGGAAGATGTCTAAGCAGAAACAGTATTTTAAGGAGGATGTATATCTCTTTACTGTCTGACCTCTCATGAGAAAAGGAATCATCATCTTCCAGTGTAAGATTTTATACCTTTAGCTATCTAATAATGCTTTGGCATTGGTCACAGTACCATAACTGCATCATAAGTCATTACCCCAAGTAATGACCTTTCTGAAACCATTTTTTTCTTGTAATCCCTTCTCAGACCTCCCCAAAGTCCTATTGGATACCTTTGACAACAGAAGGATCTGAGTTTTTTGGTCATTAAATTCTAAACCTGAAACATTTTCCATTTTCTGTAAATATGAGAGTCGAGCTGTGTATATTTTATCCTCAGGTGTAGAAATCCATCAGATAGGGATAGTCCTCTGCAAACCACAGAGAGATTAGAGGATGCCCAAATAGGAGATGTGCTTATTTAAGTATTGTATAAAGTACTCCATGGGTGGGTGTAAACAGCAATCGCAAAAGTGGAGATCCTTGTCTCTTTTCCATAGACGGGGTCATTCTGAGTGACCTAGCTCTGTTTGTGGACAAAGTTGTAACGTACATTTGACAATAAATTCTGTTGGAAGATTTTCTCCATTCAGAACCAAATGAAGGACTATTAATCAGTAGGACTCCTGCATTCCTATTCTTGAGAGGGACACAACTTCAACATGTCCAGCCACATCTGTACCTATTCTAGATTATCTGAGCTGCACTTAATAAAACCTTGCAGTTTATAGGGAAATAATACATGGTGAGATGTTTGCCAGTGCCTTCGCATAAATTTTTAATTCTAGCTGTAACAGTGCAGTAGGTCTATAACTTCTAAGTAACAGCTTTTCTTCACTGAGCCTGAGAAACATTAGGACTTTGCTATATTTGTGTTTGCTGGAAAACTGACAGTGTCTGTTTTGCCAAGTTTTCAGTCTGCTCCTGTATTCCCATGCCAGTATTTTATTAATGCAAGCTTGATCTGTAGAGATTTTTTTCATTTTGATCCTTTATACTCAGGATTATTTCTGTATTTATCTGTCTCTCTATCATACCTTTTACAAGCAATTCATTTTTGTGAAGGAACCTTTCTTTCACTGTGTGTCTGTGTGTGTGTTTCTATGTCTCTGTGTGTGTCTGTGTGTATATGTATATATGTGTGTCTGTACATACAAGGGTGCACTTCACATTCTTGAAATACTGAAATCTCAAATTTCAGTATCTCTAGACTAAAATATTGAAAGCCCAATTGCGCAAAAGTCCACATAACCAAATCCGGAACTGTTGAATCAGCAGTTGTGGTGGTGCATTGTGTTAATGGATAGCTGGGGATTCAGGTACGTGTTTATATTTTAAGGGTTTTTGGTAGGGATTTTAGTGTATGTTAGTGTGTGTTGGGAAGTTGTAGGATGTTCTTCATCTCACATTGCTGCAGTCCTTACACTTGGGTAGTCCGCTGTCCTCGGTCGGCCCGAATATCAAAGTATTAGGCTGACGTCGGTCAAGGCGCTTAAGACTGACATCAGGACGTCAGGGTACAAATGCGCATGACCGACGTCATATCCTCAGTCTTTTTTGCCGCATGGTCCGATGCAGAAGCAGCGTTGCAAGTGCCGTTGGCGCTCTGAAATTTTTCTTCGGAGTTTCAGACCGAGTCAAAGTTGGCTAAGTACCCGTTGGGAATATTTTGGTTTTTCTTGCCTCAGTGGTTTACCGGATGTCAGAAAAAGTGAATAACTGTATTTCTTGTGGGAAACAGATACCGCATAGAGATTATCATACTTTGTGTATTCCTTGTTTGGGGCCTGAGCACGACGTTGTTGGTTGTCGCTTTGTGCTAGGTTCAATAAGCGCACTATTGAGGTTAGATTGTGCCAGGTTGGTCTTTGGGAAGCGGTGCAATTATAATATGCCGCCGGATGCTCCGGCGCCGCTTCTTCAAGAAGCGCAAAGACAAAGCAGCTAAACCCAGGCAAGAAGAGTCGGACGCCGGTTCTTTAGAGGCCAGTGGAACCGGTGGTTCCAGGAGGTTTCTCTGGAGTCCCAGGGGAGACTTTGTTATTGCAGGATGTGGCCTCTCAGGAGGCAGGTCAGGCTGAGGGGCTTCTCAGGTTACTGTACTCCCCTCCCTTCCTAGGCTGGTTAGGCCCTCTCCTTCTTTTTCCAAGGCTTCTCCCAGAGGCAGGCCAGGTTTAGCTTCTGTTGGTGTCACTCCTAGTTCTTCAGGATCTGTGCCCAAGAAGCACATGCTTAAAATGGCAGAAGATTTAATTACTTTGATTAGAGGTTCTTGCCCCTCCTGATAAGAGGCCTAGGGTGGAGCCAGAGTTGGGGAGTTTTGAGCAGGCTTCAGATGTTTCAGAGTCTTCGACTGAAGACTTGCAGGAGTATTCTCCTTATTCTGATTCTGATGTGGATGATTCTACTCCTTCTGCTTCTCCTCCAGAGGATTTTTCTTTTCAGAGACTCTTCATTCCATGAGGGAACATTTTAAGTGGGAAGGTCAGGACTTCTCTGATTCCAGGAAAAGGCTTAGGAATTTTTGTTTTACCCCAGCATAGGCCTTTGGCTATACCTCCTGTTCTGAATGTTGTGGAAGATGTGTTTGCAGAGGCTTCACTTAATCCAGATTCTTTGCCTCCTGCTCCTGTTAAACCGGATAGGTATTACAGGGTGCCTGAAGCTCATAAATATCTTTATAAGAGTCCTAGGGCGGACCCAGAAACTGTTAGTCAGGGGCCTAAAGGTGTCAAGGCCTCTGTTGTAAAAAATCCGGTTCCTCCAGATAAAGAAGCCAGGGCTTTGGATAGATGGGGAAAGAAAGTCTATACTTCTTCCAACTTAGCTATGAGGGCTTTGAATTGCCAGTTTCACATGTTGAAATATCAAAACTATCTACTTACTCAATTAAAGTCTAAGGTAGATGCTCTGGCGGAAGGTATTGAATGTAAAGAATTACAAGATTTGGTACATGTTTCTGAACAGGTGGGTAAGCATTCTTTACAATGTGGTTTTGATGCTGTACAGGCCTCGTCTAGGGTGGCTGCCACTGGGTCAGTTCTTCGCAGGCACGCCTGGCTGAGGGATCAGAATTTATCTGACCATGTTAAGACAAGGATTTTAGATGCTCCTTTACAGTCTGATGTGTTGTTTGCTTCACCTGTGGAGGCAGTCTTAAAGAAAATGGAAGACAAGGCTAAGTCTATGCAGACTGTTAAAGATTTTTTGCAAGTGCAGCCTCCGAAGTTTAGTAGGAATTGGCCGGCTAAGGGGTGGACGCATTCTTCTTATGATTCACAGTCTAGGGGTAGATCTAGACGTGGTAGGGGCAGAGCTCAGGGCTCTTTCAGCCCTAGAACAGGGAGTTCACCTGCACAGTCTTCGGGTGAGGGCAGGGGCCAGTCCTTTCATAAACAGGCCCAATGACCTACCTTTTCAGCTGCCAGAGCCTTCTCGTCTGGCAGCACCTTTGGGAGGAAGGTTGGCACTCTTCAAGGAAAATTGGAGTTTAATTACCCAAGACAGATGGGTTTTGGATATCATACACCAAGGTTACAAGTTTTATTTCCATATCTTGCCTCCTTTCAGAGGCATGCCAGACATTCCTCCTCAGCAAAGAATAGAGGCTCACAAACAAATTTCTCTGCTGCTTCAAATAGGGGCCATACAGCCGGTCCCTCTGCCAGAAGTGGGCCTAGGATTTTATTCTCGCCTGTTCCTAGTACCAAAGAAGGGGAACACGTGGAGACCAATTCTGGATTTATCTATCCTCAACACTTATCTGGACATTCCCAAGTTCAAAATGTTGACGTTACAACAGCTTTTACCTCTGCTGGGCAAAGATCACTGGATGGTGACTCTGGATCTCAAGGAGGCTTACCTTCATGTTCCTATCAGGCTAAGTTGCAGGAAGTATCTGCGCGGGCTGGGACTTCTCATTATCAGTTCTCTGCATTGCCCTTTGGCTTATCTACTGCGCCCAGAGTGTTCACGAAAGTTCTGGCTCCAGTGATAGCTTTCTTCAGGCTAAAAGGAATACAAATCTATCCTTATTTGGTCGATTGCCTGATTCTGGCTCAAGGAAGGGACTAACTTCTTCATCATTTGCAATATGTGATAGCAG